>NW_026511933.1:0-2500 GCF_027579735.1 Bombina bombina
GAATGCAGGCTTTGCTATTTTAGCGCATAGAGCGTTATGACTTAAGTCTTGGTCTGCTGATGTATCATCAAAATCTAAGCTGTTAGCTATTCCTTTCAAGGGTAAGACCCTATTCGGGCCTGAACTAAAGGAGATCATTTCCGACATTACTGGAGGTAAAGGTCATGCCCTTCCTCAGGACAAGACGGTTAAAATGAGGGCCAAACAAAATAATTTTCGTTTCTTTCGAAATTTTAAAGGTGGACCCTCTACTTCCTCCTCCGCCACAAAGCAGGAGGGGAATTTTTCACAATCCAAGTCAGTCTGGAGACCTAACCAGACCTGGAATAAAGGTAAACAGGCCAAGAAGCCCGCTGCTGCTACCAAGACAGCATGAAGGGGCTGCCCCCGATTCGGGACTGGATCTAGTAGGGGGCAGACTTTCTCTCTTCGCTCAGGCTTGGGCAAGGGACGTTCAGGATCCCTGGGCATTAGAAATCGTGACCCAGGGGTATCGACTAGAATTCAAGGAATTTCTCCCAAGAGGGAGATTTCATCTTTCACGTTTGTCTGTAGACCACACAAAAAGAGAGGCGTTCTTACGCTGTGTAAAAGACCTATATACCATGGGTGTAATCTGCCCAGTTTCAAAACTAGAACAGGGGCAGGGGTTTTACTCAAATCTGTTCGTGGTTCCCAAAAAAGAGGGAACCTTCAGACCGATTTTAGATCTCAAATGTCCAGATAGGGCGCCACTGCTATGCCCCACAAATTTCTCAGAGTCCCATCGTTCAAGATGGAGACCATTCAAACTATTTTACCAATGATCCAGGAGGGTCAATATATGACTACCGTGGACTTAAAGGATGCGTATCTTCACATTCCTATCCACAGAGATCATCACCAGTTTCTCAGGTTCGCCTTCCTGGAAAAACACTACCAGTTTGTGGCCCTTCCTTTCGGGTTGGCCACAGCTCCCAGAATCTTCACAAAGGTGCTAGGGTCCCTTCTGGCGGTTCTAAGGCCGCGGGGCATAGCAGTGGCGCCCTATCTGGACAATATTCTGATTCAGGCGTCAACTTACCAGCTAACCAAAACTCATACGGACATGGTGCTGACTTTTCTAAGAACTCACGGGTGGAAGGTGAATATACAAAAGAGTTCACTAGTTCCACTGACAAGAGTTCCATTCCTGTGAACTCTGATAGACTCGATAGACATGAAAATATTTCTGACGGAGGTCAGAAAGTCAAAGATCCTCTCTACTTGCCGAGCACTTCAGTCTACTCCTCGGCCATCAGTTGCGCAGTGTATGGAGGTCATCGGATTAATGGTAGCGGCAATGGACATTGTGCCGTTTGCTCGCTTACATCTCAAACCACTGCAGCTGTGCATGCTCAGACAGTGGAATGGGGATTATGCGGATTTATCTCCTCGGATAAATCTGGATCTAGAAACCAGAGACTCTCTTCTTTGGTGGTTGTCACAGGATCATCTGTCCCAGGGAATGTGCTTCCGCAGGCCAGCATGGGTCATAGTGATGACGGACGCCAGCCTCTTGGGCTGGGGTGCAGTCTGGAATTCCCTGAACTGGAACTGAGAGCAATATTCAACGCTCTTCAAGCAATATCACGACTGTAGCATATATCAATCATCAAGGGGGAGCAAAGAGTTCTCTAGCGATGATAGAGGTTTCCAAGATAATTTGCTTGGGCAGAGACTCACTCTTGCCATCTATCAGCAATCTATATCCCAGGAGTAGAGAACTGGGAAGCGGATTTTCTAAGTCGTCAGACTTTTCATCCAGGGGAGTGGGAGCTCCATCCGGAGGTGTTTGCGGCATTGATTCGTCAATGGGGCACACTAGAATTGGATCTGATGGCATCTCGTCAGAATGCCAAACTTCCTTGTTACGGGTCCAGGTCAAGGGATCCCCAAGCAGTACTGATAGATGCCCTAGCAGTACCTTGGTCGTTTAACCTGGTTTATGCGTTTCCTCCTTTTCCTCTCCTTCCTCGTCTGATTGCCAGAATCAAACAGGATAGGGCTTCGGTAATCTTGATAGCGCCTGCGTGGCCACGCAGGACTTGGTATGCAGATCTGGTCGAAATGTCATCTCTGCCACTGAGACAGGACCTTCTCATTCAAGGTCCGTTCCAACATCCAAATCTAAATTCTCTGCAGCTTACTGCCTGGAGATTGAACGCTTGATTTTATCTAAGCGGGATTCTCTGAGTCGGTCATTGATACCTTGATTCAGGCTCGAAAGCCTGTCACCAGGAAAATTTACCATAAGATATGGCGTAAATATCTTTACTGGTGCGAATCCAAGGGCTACTCATGGAGTAGGGTTAGGATTCCTAGGATTTTGTCCTTTCTCCAAGAAGGATTGGAGAAGGGATTATCAGCTAGTTCCTTAAAGGGACAGATTTCTGCTTTGTCAATTTTACTACACAAACGTCTGGCGGATGTCCCAGACTTTCAGTCTTTTTGTCGGGCTTTAGTCAGAATCAAGCCTGTG
>NW_026511933.1:10000-17100 GCF_027579735.1 Bombina bombina
TTGTTCTCTTCCTTTGCTGCGCCCACCCCTCTATGTGATCCAACAATCCTTCCACTGGCTCTTCATGGGATACCCACTGGTGGCATTTTGCCTTTTTACTTGGGACAAGTGGCTCAAGGTAAGTTGCCTTACAGTACCATATGCAACCAATGTCCCTAACGTACCAGGTTCTTCATGTCACAGTGGCTACTCGCAAGCAACCGCCTGTCCCCACAGTTTTGGTGTTTTGCTTGATGCCTTCTGGGAGCACTATGAAAAGTTTATAGACCATCCATCTAGTAGTGCTGCAGAGACTGCACCCATCAACCTCTTCCCCTAGAACACACAGTCCCACTCTCCTCGCCACTCCCCCTATCACACACAGGTCACTCTCCTCGCCACTCCCCCTATCAAGCACAGGTCACTCTCCTCGCCACTCCCCCTATCACGCACAGGTCACTCTCCTCGCCACTCCCCCTATCACGCACAGGTCACTCTCCTCGCCACTCCCCCTATCACGCACAGGTCACTCTCCACCCCACCCCCCTATCACGCACAGGTCACTCTCCACCCCACCCCCCTATCACGCACAGGTCACTCTCCACCCCACCCCCCTATCACGCACAGGTCACTCTCCACCCCACCCCCCTATCACGCACAGGTCACTCTCCACTCCCCCTATCACACACAGGTCACTCTCCACCCCACCCCCCTATCACACACAGGTCACTCTCCACCCCACCCCCCTATCACGCACAGGTCACTCTCCACCTCACCCCCCCTATCACGCACAGGTCACTCTCCTCGCCACTCCCCCTATCACGCACAGGTCACTCTCCACCCCACCCCCCTATCACGCACAGGTCACTCTCCACTCCCCCTATCACACACAGGTCACTCTCCACCCCACCCCCCTATCACGCACAGGTCACTCTCCACCTCACCCCCCTATCACGCACAGGTCACTCTCCTCGCCACTCCCCCTATCACGCACAGGTCACTCTCCACCTCACCCCCCTATCACGCACAGGTCACTCTCCTCGCCACTCCCCCTATCACGCACACGTCACTCTCCACCCCACCCCCCTATCACGCACAGGTCACTCTCCACCTCACCCCCCTATCACGCACAGGTCACTCTCCACCTCACCCCCTATCACGCACAGGTCACTCTCCACCTCACCCCCTATCACGCACAGGTCACTCTCCACCCCACACCCTATCACGCACAGGTCACTCTCCACCCCACCCCCCCTATCACGCACAGGTCACTCTCCACCTCACCCCTCTATCACGCACAGGTCACTCTCCACCTCACCCCCTATTACGCACAGGTCACTCTCCACCTCACCCCCTATTACGCACAGGTCACTCTCCACCTCACCTCCCTATCACACACAGGTCACTCTCCACCCCACCCCCCCTATCATGCACAGGTCACTCTCCACCTCACCCCCCTATCACGCACAGGTCACTCTCCACCTCACCCCCTATTACGCACAGGTCACTCTCCACCTCACCTCCCTATCACACACAGGTCACTCTCCTCGCCACTCCCCCTATCACGCACAGGTCACTCTCCTCGCCACTCCCCCTATCACGCACAGGTCACTCTCCACCTCCTCTCCCTATCACACAAAGGTCACTTTCCACCCCACCCCCCTATCATGCACAGGTCACTCTCCACCTCACCCCCCTATCACGCACAGGTCACTCTCCTCGCCACTCCCCCTATCACGCACACGTCACTCTCCACCTCACCCCCTATCACACACAGGTCACTCTCCACCCCACCCCCCTATCACACACAGGTCACTCTCCTCGCCACTCCCCCTATCACGCACAGGTCACTCTCCACCTCACCCCCTATCACACACAGGTCACTCTCCACCCCACCCCCCTATCACACACAGGTCACTCTCCATCTCACCCCCCTATCACGCACAGGTTACTCTCCACCTCACCCCCCTATCACACACAGGTCACTCTCCACCTCACCCCCCTATCACACACAGGTCACTCTCCACCTCACCCCCCTATCACACACAGGTCACTCTCCACCTCACACACAGGTCACACACAGGTCACTCTCCTTGCCACTCCCCCTATCACGCACAGGTCACTCTCCACCTCACCCCCCCCCCCTATCACGCACAGGTCACTCTCCACCTCACCCCTCTATCACACACAGGTCACTCTCCTCGCCACTCCCCCTATCACACACAGGTCACTCTCCTCGCAACTCCCCCTATCACACACAGGTCACTCTCCTCGCCACTCCCCCTATCACACACAGGTCACTCTCCTCACCACTCCCCCTATCACGCACACGTCACTCTCCACCCCACCCCCCTATCACACACAGGTCACTCTCCACCCCACCCCCCTATCACACACAGGTCACTCTCCACCCCACCCCCCTATCACGCACAGGTCACTCTCCATCTCACCCCCCTATCACGCACAGGTTACTCTCCACCTCACCCCCCTATCACACACAGGTCACTCTCCACCTCACCCCCTATCACACACAGGTCACTCTCCACCCCACCCCCCTATCACACACAGGTCACTCTCCTCGCCTCTCCCCCTATCACGCACACGTCACTCTCCACCTCACCCCCTATCACACACAGGTCACTCTCCTCGCCTCTCCCCCTATCACGCACACGTCACTCTCCACCTCACCCCCTATCACACACAGGTCACTCTCCACCCCACCCCCCTATCACACACAGGTCACTCTCCATCTCACCCCCCTATCACGCACAGGTTACTCTCCACCTCACCCCCCTATCACACACAGGTCACTCTCCACCTCACCCCCCTATCACACACAGGTCACTCTCCACCTCACCCCCCATCACACACAGGTCACTCTCCACCCCACCCCCCTATCACACACAGGTCACTCTCCTCGCCTCTCCCCCTATCACGCACACGTCACTCTCCACCTCACCCCCTATCACACACAGGTCACTCTCCTCGCCTCTCCCCCTATCACGCACACGTCACTCTCCACCTCACCCCCTATCACACACAGGTCACTCTCCACCCCACCCCCCTATCATGCACAGGTCACTCTCCACCTCACCCCCCTATCACACACAGGTCACTCTCCACCCCACCCCCCTATCACACACAGGTCACTCTCCATCTCACCCCCCTCTCACGCACAGGTTACTCTCCACCTCACCCCCCTATCACACACAGGTCACTCTCCACCTCACCCCCCTATCACACACAGGTCACTTTCCACCTCACCCCCCTATCACACACAGGTCACTTTCCAACTCACCCCCCTATCACACACAGGTCACTCTCCACCTCACCCCCCTATCACACACAGGTCACTCTCCACCTCACCCCCTATCACACACAGGTCACTCTCCTCGCTTCTCCCCCTATCACGCACACGTCACTCTCCACCTCACCCCCTATCACACACAGGTAACTCTCCACCCCACCCCCCTATCATGCACAGGTCACTCTCCACCTCACCCCCCTATCATGCACAGGTCACTCTCCTCGCCACTCCCCCTATCACGCACAGGTCACTCTCCACCTCACCCCCTATCACACACAGGTCACTCTCCACCTCACCCCCCTATCACACACAGGTCACTCTCCTCGCCACTCCCCCTATCACGCACAGGTCACTCTCCACCTCACCCCCTATCACACACAGGTCACTCTCCACCCCACCCCCCTATCACACACAGGTCACTCTCCACCTCACCCCCCTATCACGCACAGGTCACTCTCCACCTCACCCCCCTATCACACACAGGTCACTCTCCACCTCACCCCCCTATCACACACAGGTCACTCTCCACCCCACCCCCCCTATCACACACAGGTCACTCTCCATCTCACCCCCCTCTCACGCACAGGTTACTCTCCACCTCACCCCCCTATCACACACAGGTCACTCTCCACCTCACCCCCCTATCACACACAGGTCACTTTCCACCTCACCCCCCTATCACACACAGGTCACTTTCCAACTCACCCCCCTATCACACACAGGTCACTCTCCACCTCACCCCCCTATCACACACAGGTCACTCTCCACCTCACCCCCTATCACACACAGGTCACTCTCCTCGCTTCTCCCCCTATCACGCACACGTCACTCTCCACCTCACCCCCTATCACACACAGGTAACTCTCCACCCCACCCCCCTATCATGCACAGGTCACTCTCCACCTCACCCCCCTATCATGCACAGGTCACTCTCCTCGCCACTCCCCCTATCACGCACAGGTCACTCTCCACCTCACCCCCTATCACACACAGGTCACTCTCCACCCCACCCCCCTATCACACACAGGTCACTCTCCTCGCCACTCCCCCTATCACGCACAGGTCACTCTCCACCTCACCCCCTATCACACACAGGTCACTCTCCACCCCACCCCCCTATCACACACAGGTCACTCTCCACCTCACCCCCCTATCACGCACAGGTCACTCTCCACCTCACCCCCCTATCACACACAGGTCACTCTCCACCTCACCCCCCTATCACACACAGGTCACTCTCCACCTCACCCCCCTATCACACACAGGTCACTCTCCACCTCACCCCCCTATCACACACAGGTCACTCTCCACCTCACCCCCCTATCACACACAGGTCACTCTCCACCTCACCCCCCTATCACACACAGGTCACTCTCCACCTCACCCCCCTATCACACACAGGTCACTCTCCACCTCACCCCCCTATCACACACAGGTCACTTTCCACCTCACCCCCCTATCACACACAGGTCACTCTCCACCTCACCCCCCTATCACACACAGGTCACTCTCCACCTCACCCCCCTATCACACACAGGTCACTCTCCACCTCACCCCCCTATCACGCACAGGTCACTCTCCTTGCCGCTCCCCCTATCACGCACAGGTCACTCTCCACTTCACCCCCTATCACACACAGGTCACTCTCCACCCCACCCCCCTATCACACACAGGTCACTCTCCACCTCACCCCCCTATCACACACAGGTCACTTTCCACCTCACCCCCCTATCACACACAGGTCACTCTCCACCTCACCCCCCTATCACACACAGGTCACTCTCCACCTCACCCCCCATCACACACAGGTCACTCTCCACCTCACCCCCCCTATCACGCACAGGTCACTCTCCTTGCCGCTCCCCCTATCACGCACAGGTCACTCTCCACCTCACCCCCCCCCCCCCTATCACGCACAGGTCACTCTCCACCTCACCCCTCTATCACACACAGGTCACTCTCCTCGCCACTCCCCTTATCACACACAGGCCACTCCCCCTATCACACACAGGTCACTCTCCTCGCAACTCCCCCTATCACACACAGGTCACTCTCCTCGCCACTCCCCCTATCACACACAGGTCACTCTCCTCACCACTCCCCCTATCACGCACACGTCACTCTCCACTTCACCCCCTATCACACACAGGTCACTCTCCTCGCCTCTCCCCCTATCACGCACACGTCACTCACCACCTCACCCCCTATCACACACAGGTCACTCTCCTCGCCTCTCCCCCTATCACGCACACGTCTCTCTCCACCTCACCCCCTATCACACACAGGTCACTCTCCATCCCACCCCCTATCACACACAGGTCACTCTCCATCTCACCCCCCTATCACGCACAGGTTACTCTCCACCTCACCCCCCTATCACACACAGGTCACTCTCCACCTCACCCCCCTATCACACACAGGTCACTCTCCACCTCACCCCCCTATCACACACAGGTCACTCTCCTCGCCACTCCCCCTATCACGCACAGGTCACTCTCCACCTCACCCCCCTATCACACACAGGTCACTCTCCTTGCCACTCCCCCTATCACGCACAGGTCACTCTCCACCTCACCCCCCTATCACGCACAGGTCACTCTCCACCTCACCCCTCTATCACACACAGGTCACTCTCCTCGCCACTCCCCCTATCACACACAGGTCACTCTCCTCGCCACTCCCCTTATCACACACAGGCCACTCCCCCTATCACACACAGGTCACTCTCCTCACCACTCCCCCTATCACACACAGGTCACTCTCCACCTCACCCCCCTATCACACACAGGTCACTCTCCACCCCACCCCCCTATCACACACAGGTCACTCTCCATCTCACCCCCCTATCACGCACAGGTTACTCTCCACCTCACCCCCCTATCACGCACAGGTTACTCTACACCTCACCCCCCTATCACGCACAGGTCACTCTCCTCCTCACCCCCCTATCACACACAGGTCACTTTCCACTTCACCCCTCTATCACACACAGGTCACTCTCCACCTCAACCCCCTATCACACACAGGTCACTCTCCACCTCACCCCCCTATCACACACAGGTCACTCTCCACCTCACCCCCCTATCACACACAGGTCACTCTCCTTGCCACTCCCCCTATCACGCACAGGTCACTCTCCACCTCACCCCCCCCCCCTATCACGCACAGGTCACTCTCCACCTCACCCCTCTATCACACACAGGTCACTCTCCTCGCCACTCCCCTTATCACACACAGGCCACTCCCCCTATCACACACAGGTCACTCTCCTCGCAACTCCCCCTATCACACACAGGTCACTCTCCTCGCCACTCCCCCTATCACACACAGGTCACTCTCCTCGCAACTCCCCCTATCACACACAGGTCACTCTCCTCACCACTTCCCCTATCACGCACACGTCACTCTCCACTTCACCCCCTATCACACACAGGTCACTCTCCACCCCACCCCCCTATCACACACAGGTCACTCTCCACCCCACCCCCCTATCACACACAGGTCACTCTCCATCTCACCCCCCTATCACGCACAGGTTACTCTCCACCTCACCCCCTATCACACACAGGTCACTCTCCACCCCACCCCCCTATCACACACAGGTCACTCTCCTCTCCTCGCCTCTCCCCCTATCACGCACACGTCACTCTCCACCTCACCCCCTATCACACACAGGTCACTCTCCACCCCACCCCCCTATCACACACAGGTCACTCTCCATCTCACCCCCCTATCACGCACAGGTTACTCTCCACCTCACCCCCCTATCACACACAGGTCACTCTCCACCTCACCCCCCTATCACACACAGCTT
>NW_026511933.1:17196-120445 GCF_027579735.1 Bombina bombina
AGCTCCAATACATGGTTAGAAGGGAACAAACCAGGCTGTTATAAATGCAGCGAATGCACTACCTGCAATGGGCTACAAGCTGGGAAATTCTTTCACCACCCAAGGCACAAAAAGAAGTATCTCCCTAAGCATAGGATGACCTGTACAACCAAGTATATAGTCTACTTACTGTTTTATCCGTGCAGCTTGTTTTACGTTGGCAAAACAAGCGACGACTTAAGAACCAGGATGACGAATCATAGAAGTGCGATACTCACAGCGATTAAGAATCAAGACACGGACCAGCCTGTGGCCAGACACTTTCTACAGAGTAGACACAATGTAGCAGACTTGTGCTACACCATCATTGATCACGTGCCACCACTACAAAGAGGATAAGATTGCAATAAAATCCTTTTGCAAAGAGAAGGGAGATGGACATTTGAGCTGGAAACTCTGAGCCCTAAGGGATTGAATACTAAAATAGAATAGCATAGCTTCATGTAGCTATAGCAATTTGTATTTTAGGTAGTACACACTAGCATTCTGTTTATTCCCGTGTTTATTCCCTTGTGTTCCCCCTGTAAATTGTCTCCCTTTGTCTTTTCCTGATTTTCCCTTGTTTTTTCCCCCTGTTTTTCCTTACTCTACCCCCCCTAAAGTCTGCTCTTCTGTCTAAGTCGTACTATGTCATTCTCTTTTGTCTAAGTGTCAAACTATGTCATTCTCATTTGTTTTATTGCTCATTTTTATTGCTCTTTATTCTGTGCTTGTACTATGTGTTTTCCTTTTTCTTCTCTTTTTTTCATATTATGTTGATAGCAGTTATATCCCCTTTCAGACTTATGTAATTTGCCCGCAGTGATATATGACTGCATAGTATTTTACTATTAATCATTATACTTTTGCTTATGGCCATAGAAGTTGCCGTTGTATTTATAAGTACCTCAGCAGTCCGCCCATATTAAGTTGTAGATGTTGATCATGGATATATAGTGTTAGCATAAGAGCAACATTGTTTTTATCAGATTAGCCATGTTGTTTAGTTTAAATTTGCTTGGCTGGTTACTAAGGCAACGAACAACGCCCCTAGTGACTCATGCTATGTGCCTGATGCTTCCAGCGGATTCAAATCCCTTGATTATGATTAGTAGGTGATTTTATGTTCACACATGTGTGTATATATATATATATATATATATATATATATGTTATATATATCAAAATATCAAGAGTATTGCATTGAGCAATGATACTTTTTTATTGGACTAACTATACATTTTAGGTATAGACCGATATATCGGAGTGGACGATTTTTAGGGCCGATATTTGGAATTTCTGAAATATCGTATTACCGATATGGAGCAAATCAAAAGAAATTTAGCTCTGTGTACTTCAGGGAAACTATGTAGTTTTAAGTGACACAAATCATCTATAGCACATATAAGCTGGGCATAGCATCTAATAATAAATAGCACTGATAACAGAGTACAAGCCCAGGTGTTCCTGGGAGCTCAGTTACCAACTACCATACCCCCAATGGCAGCCTGTAGATGGACTGGTATAAACAATCGAATATGATTTGTGAAATGGAAAATGTGATCTTTAAGTGGCACTTAAAGCTACAGTTTCCCTGAAGTACACAGAGCCAATTACTTTTGATTAGCTCATAGGGGTCAGCAATACATAAAATCAATCTGCTTGCTAATTGCTGTCACAAATAGAACATTATTTGTTGCATTCTGATACATTTTACACATTTGCAAAACATTTCACTAAAACTGCTATTATTTGAAGATTTTTTAATTTAAATATTTTATTTTCCCATTTCATGGGCATAGAAAAAATCATAAAAAAATGATAGTTCAGGCACATCAATTAAATGTCCACAACAACAAACCTTGAGTAGAAAGCTATACAGTATAGGAGACTAGTATCAATATTCTCTAGCAGTGGATAACAATGCTCTTACCATTAGGTGGCGCTGTTACACATAAAACTGCCCATAAGTGACATAATAAAGAAACTTATAGTCCACTCCTCAGTACCAGGGAAGGTATTTGCAATCCAGTAAATATATGAGCATATTAAAAATTAAAGCAAATAAATAAATCTAGCACTGATATTCCAGCATGCCCTTTCTTTCCCTGTCAAGTATATATATATTTTTACACTTTACTTTTAACCCTTATCTTTAAAGTGTACCAAGTGAGGGTGTTTTCAGTGAAGGGGCAGCAATATATGAAAAAAACAGATACTATTTAACAGGAGAACATGCTGAAATGTTATGCGTTCTGCACTATAATGTTTTTCTACTTTACACGGAGTATTAAAGAAATAGTGTAGTGTCTAGCTTTGCATTAGTGACTTAAATTTAATTTTATATCAGTGTGCAGTTTAAAAGGGATTTATGCCATTTTTCTATGTTTTGGGAAGCCATTTAATAAGTTAATTTTCAAGCACTTTATTTTTCCCAGTTGTTTACTTTTAATGTTTAAAATTTTAATAAGCATGTTCAGTTTATACCAGATTTGTGTAGAAATTGTGTTGATTTTTCAAAACTTTAAAATGTACAGAATATCGGCCCCTGTTATCGGCCTGAAAGGTGGTCAATAATCGGTATCGGTCCTGAAAAAACGATATCAGACTATCCCTAATACATTTATAAGTCGACAAGCTTTCGGAAAAATTCCTTACTCAAGTCTGAAGCAATATATATATATATATATACTATGGGTAAAGTCAGATATTAAGTAATCCTAGGATTACCCGGGTAAAACAGACATTACCCAAGAGGCTGTAGGTAAAGTTCAATGTATGATCATAAATCAAACATATATAGCATGCACTGTAATTAGCCCATTTTCACTATTTTTTTTTGCCTCCGCCTGGCCCTTGTAAACCTCATTCCCCAAGGTTCCCTTGTGGTGGATGCCAGAGGATCGGTGGGGCGCGTTATTTGAACACCCCAGGCGGAGGAAAAATAAATAGTGTAGATGGGGGAATTACAGTACATTGAGCTTTACCCACAGCCCCTTTTTACCCGGGTAATTGTATATGTGTGTGTATATATATATATATATATATATATATATATATATATATATATACAGTATGTGTATGTATTTATATGTGTGTGTATTGGTTTGATTAGTATGTGGCCCTTTACACTCATTGCATGTTTTGTGACTGATATCTTGACATTAACAATCAGGATTTTCTGTAGTTTTGTTTGTTTTTGTGTGTCTGCAGCCTGTGCTTTATTGCTTTAGTGTTACAATTCCTGAAGGGCCCTACACATCTTATATCCCCTTTTTACTATTTAGATGCTGTCCCTTGGTCACACCCCTTCACAGTCAGCAGATTTCTCCCCCATCTCACCCGTCTCTCCACAATGACAATGAGGAACTCGAGGGAGAAGCAGACGAGGTATCCTGAGTGCAGCCCGTGCCAGATGGCGAGAAAGAAGAGAGCGGAGGCTTGAGACACAAATTTGTTGCCCAGGAAACGGAGGCGCTTAAATACATATCTGATGGGAGAGAGGGAAAAACAGAGAGCCAGATGTGCATAGATCTACATAACACAGACGTTCTGCCCTGATGCACCCCTTGCCTAGTTACACACAACATGACAACTAGTAGATCAGAACATCTCACCTGGCCACCCAGTCATTGGTGTTGGTATTAAAACTGGCTATGGTGCCAGTAAAGAGCGGTGTGGTCTCAAACTGCCAGACCTTCATATTGGCACAGGCGTCCCAACGCACATGTCCCTTCTCGTCTTTACCGTTATATCCCAGGCCGCTCAGGATGCAGACACCCTCCTAAAGGAAGGGGACAGCGAGGGAAGAAAGACTGTCACTTTCCCAAATATTAAGGTGTGATTATTTCTGCACACAGTACTGCTGTAAGCAAATATATTGTGCTTCTCGTTAAATAACATAATTTATGTAAGAACTTACCGGATAAATTAATTAACTTCATGGTGGTGAGAGTCCACAAGCTTGTTACTGATGGGATATACATTCCTACCAGGATGAGGCAAAGTTTCCCAAACCGCAGAAGCCTATAAATACCCTGCCCACCTCACTCATACTTCAGTTTAACGTATAGCCAAGAGGTGAGGTGTTTAAGGAGTAAAAGCATAAAAGAGATGTGCTTATTAAAAATAACGAAAAAATTGGGTGGGCCTCGTGGACTCCCACCACCATGAAAGAAATTAATTTATCATGTAAATTCTTACATAAATTGTTTTTTTTCATATAGGTGGCAAGAGTCCACAAGCTTGTTACTGATGGGATATAATACCCAAGATATGGAAGCCAACATAATACTCAATATGTGGAAGTCAACGAGTAACAAAAATAAAGGCAGGGATAAAATAGAAAAAGCAATTTTCGCTAAGAAATTAAATCCAAAAGTTACGTCTTTTTTTAAATTTTCCAAAAAACTTAAATCATAGGTACTAGAATCAAACAGACAGCTGCCTTAAGAACCTTTATACCAAAAGCTGCTTCGGAAGAATCAAAAACATCAAAATGGTAGAATTTAGTAAATGTATGCAAAGAAGACCAAGTGGCTGCTTTGCAAATTTGATCAACTGAAGCTTCATTCTTGAAAGCCCAAGATGTGGCAATGGATCTTGTAGAATGATCTGTAATTCTCTGAGGCAGAGACTGGCCCGCCACCAAATAAGCTTTGTGAATCTGAAGTTTCAATCAAGTTGCCAAGGCTTTCTGACCTTTTCTGGAACCAGAAAAAAGAACAAATAGACTAGAAGTCTGTCTGAAATCATTATTAGCATCTAGATAGTATTTTAAAGATCTTACTACATCCAAAGAGTGTAAGGATCTTTCAAGAGTAGATTTAGGATTAGGACACAAGAAAGGAACAATAATTTCCCTATTAATGTTGTTAGAATTCACAACTTTGGGTAAAAATTTGAAAGAAGTCTGCAAAACAGCTTTATCTTATTGGAAAATCAGATAAGGAGGCTCACAAGAGAGAGCAGACGATTGAGAAACGTTTCTAGCAGAAGAAATAGCCAAGAGAAAACGCTTTCCAAGAAAGTAGTTTAATGTCCAAAGAATGCATAGGCTGAAAAGGATGAGCCTGTACTATCTTTACAACCAGATTTAGACTCCAAGGAGGAGAAATAGGTTTAATATGAATTAAAGCCTGTACGAAACAGTGAACATCAGGAAGATTACAAATCTTTCTGTGAAATAAAACAGAAAGAGCAGATATTTGTCCTTTCACAGTATTGGCAGAAAAACCTTTATCCAAACCATCCTGAAGAAACTGGAAAAGCCTTGGAATTCAAAAAGAATGCCAGGATTTATCATGAGAAGAGCACCATGAAATATAATTTTTTCAAACCATATGGTAAATCTTCCTTGAAACAGGCTTGCGAGCCTGAATCATAGTGTTAATCACAGAGTCAGAGAAGCCTCTATGACTGAGAATTAAACGTTCAATTTCCATGCCATTAAGTTTAGAGATTTGAGATCTGGATGGAAGAACGGACCTTGAGATAGAAGGTCTGGCCTTAGAGGAAGAGGCCAAGGCAGACACTGGACATTTGGACAAGGTCCGCATACCAAATCCTTTGAAGCCACACTGGGGCTATCAGAAACACATATGATTGTTCCATTATGATCTTTGCAATCACCCATGGTAATAGAACCAGAGGAGGAAAAATGTAAGCAGATTGGCAAGACCAGGGTACTGCTAGAGTATCTAACATTTTCCGCCTGAGTATCCTTTGACCTTGAGAGGTACCTGAGAAGTTTCTGGTTCAGACGAGAGGCTATCAGATTTATTTCTGGATGGCCCCACATCTGCACAATTTGATAGAACATATCTGGATGGAGAGACCACTCCCCCGGATGTAGAAATCGATGGCTGAGATAATCTGCTTCCAAGTTGTCTAAACCTGGGATATGAATCGCAGTGATTAGACAAGAATTGGATTCCGCACAAGAAAGCATTCGAGATACTTCTTTCTCAGCTAGGGGAATGCGAGCCCCCCCAATTATTGACGTATGCCACTGTTGTGATATTGTCCGTCTGAAAACAAATGTAAGGTTCTCTCTTCAATAGCTGATCCATAACTTGTCAGCTGCCTCTGAGGATGCAGTCTTCAATTCGCCCGATCCTATACGATCGGGATGATTGACAACCTCTTCTAGCGCCCGATTGGCCCCGAATATGAAAGGGATGGCATTGCACAAGCAGTTCTGTTGAACTGCTTGCGTAATGATAAATGCCGATAGCGTATGCTGTCGGCATTCAGCGATATCTGTCGGACATGATATGCTACAGCCTATCATGTTGGACAGACATTGATAAATCTACCCCCCAAGACTGAAGAGCTCTGAAAAGAGCATGGAGTTCCAAGATATTGATTGGTAACCTCGCCTCTCGAGGATTCCAAACTCCTTGTGCTGTCAGAGACCCCCAGACAGCTCCCCAACCTGTAAGACTTGCATCTGTTGGGATCATAAACCAGGTAGGACGAACAAAGGAGGCCCCTTGAAGAATAAAGTGGTGGTTTAACCACCAAGTCAGAGAAAGTTGTGTATTGGGATTTAATTATATCAGTTGTGATATCCGAGTGTAATCCTTGCACCAATGGTGTAACATACAAAGTTATAGAGGTCTCATATGAAAACGAGCAAAGGGGATCATTTCCGATGCTGCAATTATGAGACCTAAAACTTCCATTCACATGGCCACTAAAGGGAATAATAGAAACTGAAGGTTTAGACAAGCTGGAAGCAATTTCAATCGTCTCTTTTCTGTTAGGGATAGAGTCATGGACACTGAATCTATCTGGAAACCTAAAAAGGTGACCTAGACTGAGGAATCAAGAAACCATTTGGTAAATTGATCCTCCAACCATGTCTTCAAAGGAACAATGGTTGTTTTGTGTGAGATTCTGCTAAATGAAAAGATTGAGCTAGTTCCAAGATATTGTCCAAATAAGAAAACACCACAATACCCTGCTCTCTGATTACAGATAGAAGGGCACGAGAACCTTTGAGAATATTCTCTGAGCTGTTGCTAGGCTAAATGGAAGAGCGATAAATTGGTAATGTTTGTCCTGAAAGGAGAATTTTAAAAATCGATAACGATCTGGGTGGATTGGGATGTGAAGATAAGCATCCTGTAAGTCTATTGGGATTATAAAGTGACCTTGCTGATCAAAGGGCAGAATAATCCTTATAGTTGGGACTCTTACAATTCGATTTAAAGGTTTTCAGAACCAAAATTGGTCTGCAAGAATTTTCCTTCTTTGGGACAATAAAAAGATTTGAATAAAAACCCAACCCCTGTTCTTGTAGAGGAACTGGGACAATTACCACCAAGAGTTCTAGATCTGAAACACATTTCAGAAATGCTTGTGCCTTTACTGGATGTTTTGGAACATGGGTGAGAAAGAATCTTCCCATGGGAGGTCTTATTCTGAATCCAATTCGATACCCCTAAGAAATAATATTCTAAATCCACTGAGTCTGCCTAAAATTCTTGAAATAGCTTTAGTCTGTCCCCCCAACAGAATAATTGTATTGGGGGCCACACCATCATTCTGGCTTAGGGGCCAGATGTGATTTATTCCAATTTGGATATGGTCTCCAATTACAGCCAGAGGCTTTAGGGGAGGGAGCAGATTTCTGTTCTCTATTCTGACGAAAGGAATGAAAACCATTGGTAGCATTACATTTTCCCTTAGATTTTTTGTCTTGGGGAAGAAAAACTCATTTTCCCCAGTAACAGTGGAGATAATAGAAACCAATTGAGAATCAAAAAGGTTTTTACCTTGAAAAGAAAGAGAAAGTAATCTTGTTTTAGACACATTGTTTATGTCAGCATTCCAAGATTTAAGCCATAAAGCTCTTCTGGTAAGAATAGCTAAATACATAGATTTTATGTTGATTTTCATAACATCAAAGATTGCATCACAAATAAAATCAATCGCATGTTAAAGTAAATAAACAATGTTAGATAATTCAGAGTCTAAAGAAAACTGCTGAGCTAAACTGTCTAACCAAAAGGTAGAAGCAGCAGCAACATCAGCTATAGATATAACAGAATTTATGTTTACCTGATAAATTACTTTCTCCAACGGTGTGTCCGGTCCACGGCGTCATCCTTACTTGTGGGATATTCTCTTCCCCAACAGGAAATGGCAAAGAGCCCAGCAAAGCTGGTCACATGATCCCTCCTAGGCTCCGCCTTCCCCAGTCATTCGACCGACGTAAAGGAGGAATATTTGCATAGGAGAAACCATATGATACCGTGGTGACTGTAGTTAAAGAAAATAAATTATCAGACCTGATTAAAAAACCAGGGCGGGCCGTGGACCGGACACACCGTTGGAGAAAGTAATTTATCAGGTAAACATAAATTCTGTTTTCTCCAACATAGGTGTGTCCGGTCCACGGCGTCATCCTTACTTGTGGGAACCAATACCAAAGCTTTAGGACACGGATGAAGGGAGGGAGCAAATCAGGTCACCTAGATGGAAGGCACCACGGCTTGCAAAACCTTTCTCCCAAAAATAGCCTCAGAAGAAGCAAAAGTATCAAACTTGTAAAATTTAGTAAAAGTGTGCAGTGAAGACCAAGTCGCTGCCTTACATATCTGATCAACAGAAGCCTCGTTCTTGAAGGCCCATGTGGAAGCCACAGCCCTAGTGGAATGAGCTGTGATTCTGTCAGGAGGCTGCCGTCCGGCAGTCTCGTAAGCCAATCTGATGATGCTTTTAATCCAAAAAGAGAGAGAGGTAGAAGTTGCTTTTTGACCTCTCCTTTTACCAGAATAAACAACAAACAAGGAAGATGTTTGTCTAAAATCCTTTGTAGCATCTAAATAGAATTTTAGAGCACGAACAACATCCAAATTGTGCAACAAACGTTCCTTCTTTGAAACTGGATTCGGACACAAAGAAGGCACGACTATCTCCTGGTTAATGTTTTTGTTAGAAACAACTTTCGGAAGAAAACCAGGTTTAGTACGTAAAACCACCTTATCTGCATGGAACACCAGATAAGGAGGAGAACACTGCAGAGCAGATAATTCTGAAACTCTTCTAGCAGAAGAAATTGCAACCAAAAACAAAACTTTCCAAGATAATAACTTAATATCAACGGAATGTAAGGGTTCAAACGGAACCCCCTGAAGAACTGAAAGAACTAAATTGAGACTCCAAGGAGGAGTCAAAGGTTTGTAAACAGGCTTGATTCTAACCAGAGCCTGAACAAAGGCTTGAACATCTGGCACAGTTGCCAGCTTTTTGTGAAGTAACACAGACAAGGCAGAAATATGTCCCTTCAAGGAACTTGCAGATAATCCTTTCTCCAAACCTTCTTGAAGAAAGGATAGAATCTTAGGAATTTTTACCTTGTCCCAAGGGAATCCTTTAGATTCACACCAACAGATATATTTTTTCCATATTTTGTGGTAAATTTTTCTAGTTACAGGCTTTCTGGCCTGAACAAGAGTATCAATGACAGAATCTGAGAATCCTCGCTTTGATAAGATCAAGCGTTCAATCTCCAAGCAGTCAGTTGGAGTGAGACCAGATTCGGATGTTCGAACGGACCTTGAACAAGAAGGTCTCGTCTCAAAGGTAGCTTCCATGGTGGAGCCGATGACATATTCACCAGGTCTGCATACCAAGTCCTGCGTGGCCACGCAGGAGCTAACAAGATCACCGATGCCCTCTCCTGATTGATCCTGGCTACCAGCCTGGGGATGAGAGGAAACGGCGGGAATACATAAGCTAGTTTGAAGGTCCAAGGTGCTACTAGTGCATCTACTAGAGTTGCCTTGGGATCCCTGGATCTGGACCCGTAGCAAGGAACCTTGAAGTTCTGACGAGAGGCCATCAGATCCATGTCTGGAATGCCCCACAGTTGAGTAATTTGGGCAAAGATTTCCGGATGGAGTTCCCACTCCCCCGGATGAAATGTCTGACGACTCAGAAAATCCGCTTCCCAATTTTCCACTCCTGGGATGTGGATTGCAGACAAGTGGCAGGAGTGAGTCTCCGCCCATTGAATGATTTTGGTCACTTCTTCCATCGCCAGGGAACTCCTTGTTCCCCCCTGATGGTTGATGTACGCAACAGTTGTCATGTTGTCTGATTGAAACCGTATGAACTTGGCCTTTGCTTAGCTGAGGCCAAGCCTTGAGAGCATTGAATATCGCTCTCAGTTCCAGAATATTTATCGGTAGAAGAGATTCTACCCGAGACCAAAGACCCTGAGCTTTCAGGGGTCCCCAGACCGCGCCCCAGCCCACCAGACTGGCGTCGGTCGTGACAATGACCCACTCTGGTCTGCGGAAGCTCATCCCCTGTGACAGGTTGTCCAGGGACAGCCACCAACGGAGTGAATCTCTGGTCCTCTGATTTACTTGTATCGTCGGAGACAAGTCTGTATAGTCCCCATTCCACTGACTGAGCATGCACAGTTGTAATGGTCTTAGATGAATGCGCGCAAAAGGAACTATGTCCATTGCCGCTACCATCAAACCTATTACTTCCATGCACTGCGCTATGGAAGGAAGAGGAACAGAATGAAGTATTTGACAAGAGTTCAGAAGTTTTGTTTTTCTGGCCTCTGTCAGAAAAATCCTCATTTCTAAGGAGTCTATTATTGTTCCCAAGAAGGGAACCCTTGTTGACGGAGATAGAGAACTCTTTTCTACGTTCACTTTCCATCCGTGAGATCTGAGAAAGGCCAGGACAATGTCCGTGTGAGCCTTTGCTTGAGGAAGGGACGACGCTTGAATCAGAATGTCGTCCAAGTAAGGTACCACTGCAATGCCCCTTGGTCTTAGCACCGCTAGAAGGGACCCTAGTACCTTTGTGAAAATCCTTGGAGCAGTGGCTATTCCGAACGGAAGTGCCACAAACTGGTGATGCTTGTCCAGGAATGCGAACCTTAGGAACCGATGATGTTCCTTGTGGATAGGAATATGTAGATACGCATCCTTTAAATCCACCGTGGTCATGAATTGACCTTCCTGGATGGAAGGAAGAATTGTTCGAATGGTTTCCATTTTGAACGATGGAACCTTGAGAAACTTGTTTAGTATCTTGAGATCTAAGATTGGTCTGAACGTTCCCTCTTTTTTGGGAACTACGAACAGATTGGAGTAGAACTCCATCCCTTGTTCTCCTAATGGAACAGGATGAATCACTCCCATTTTTAACAGGTCTTCTACACAATGCAAGAATGCCTGTTTTTTTATGTGGTCTGAAGACAATTGAGACCTGTGGAACCTCCCCCTTGGGGGAAGCCCCTTGAATTCCAGAAGATAACCTTGGGAGACTATTTCTAGCGCCCAAGGATCCAGAACATCTCTTGCCCAAGCCTGAGCGAAGAGATAGAGTCTGCCCACCACCAGATCCGGTCCCGGATCGTGGGCCAACATCTCATGCTGTCTTGGTAGCAGTGGCAGGTTTCTTGGCCTGCTTTCCTTTGTTCCAGCCTTGCATTGGTCTCCAGGCTGGTTTGGCTTGAGAAGTATTACCCTCCTGCTTAGAGGACGTAGCACTTGGGGCTGGTCCGTTTCTGCGAAAGGGACGAAAATTAGGTTTATTTTTGGCCTTGAAAGACCTATCCTGAGGAAGGGCGTGGCCCTTGCCCCCAGTGATATCAGAGATAATCTCTTTCAAGTCAGGGCCAAACAGCGTTTTCCCCTTGAAAGGAATGTTAAGCAATTTGTTCTTGGAAGACGCATCCGCTGACCAAGATTTTAACCAAAGCGCTCTGCGCGCCACAATAGCAAACCCAGAATTTTTCGCCGCTAACCTAGCCAATTGCAAAGTGGCGTCTAGGGTGAAAGAATTAGCCAATTTCAGAGCACGAATTCTGTCCATAATCTCCTCATAAGAAGAATAATTATTATTGATCGCCTTTTCTAGCTCATCGAACCAGAAACACGCGGCTGTAGTGACAGGGACAATGCATGAAATTGGTTGTAGAAGGTAACCTTGCTGAACAAACATCTTTTTAAGCAAACCTTCTAATTTTTTATCCATAGGATCTTTGAAAGCACAACTATCTTCTATGGGTATAGTGGTGCGTTTGTTTAGAGTAGAAACCGCCCCCTCGACCTTGGGGACTGTCTGCCATAAGTCCTTTCTGGGGTCGACCATAGGAAACAATTTTTTAAATATGGGGGGAGGGACGAAAGGTATACCGGGCCTTTCCCATTCTTTATTTACAATGTCCGCCACCCGCTTGGGTATAGGAAAAGCTTCGGGGGGCCCCGGGACCTCTAGGAACTTGTCCATTTTACATAGTTTCTCTGGAATGACCAAATTCTCACAATCATCCAGAGTGGATAACACCTCCTTAAGCAGAGCGCGGAGATGTTCCAACTTAAATTTAAATGTAATCACATCAGGTTCAGCTTGTTGAGAAATTTTCCCTGAATCTGAAATTTCTCCCTCAGACAAAACCTCCCTGGCCCCCTCAGACTGGTGTAGGGGCCCTTCAGAACCAATATCATCAGCGTCCTCATGCTCTTCAGTATTTTCTAAAACAGAGCAGTCGCGCTTTCGCTGATAAGTGGGCATTTTGGCTAAAATGTTTTTGATAGAATTATCCATTACAGCCGTTAATTATTGCATAGTAAGGAGTATTGGCGCGCTAGATGTACTAGGGGCCTCCTGTGTGGGCAAGACTGGTGTAGACGAAGGAGGGGATGATGCAGTACCATGCTTACTCCCCTCACTTGAGGAATCATCTTGGGCATCATTTTCTCTAAATTTTGTGTCACATAAATCACATCTATTTAAATGAGAAGGAACCTTGGCTTCCCCACATTCAGAACACAGTCTATCTGGTAGTTCAGACATGTTAAACAGGCATAAACTTGATAACAAAGTACAAAAAACGTTTTAAAATAAAACCGTTACTGTCACTTTAAATTTTAAACTGAACACACTTTATTACTGCAATTGCGAAAAAGTATGAAGGAATTGTTCAAAATTCACCAAAATTTCACCACAGTGTCTTAAAGCCTTAAAAGTATTGCACACCAAATTTGGAAGCTTTAACCCTTAAAATAACGGAACCGGAGCCGTTTTTATATTTAACCCCTTTACAGTCCCTGGTATCTGCTTTGCTGAGACCCAACCAAGCCCAAAGGGGAATACGATACCAAATGACGCCTTCAGAAAGTCTTTTCTATGTATCAGAGCTCCTCACACATGCATCTGCATGTCATGCTTCTCAAAAACAAGTGCGCAATACAGGCGCGAAAATGAGACTCTGCCTATGACTAGGGAAAGCCCCTAGAGAATAAGGTGTCCAATACAGTGCCTGCCGGTTATTTTACAAAAATTCCCAAGATTAAAATAATTCCTCAAGGCTATGGAGTATAAAATATGTTTATATATAAATCGATTTAGCCCAGAAAATGTCTACAGTCTTAAAAAGCCCTTGTGAAGCCCTTCTTTTCTCTGTAATAAAAATGGCTTACCGGATCCCATAGGGAAAATGACAGCTTCCAGCATTACATCGTCTTGTTAGAATGTGTCATACCTCAAGCAGCAAAAGTCTGCTCACTGTTCCCCCAACTGAAGTTAATTCCTCTCAACAGTCCTGTGTGGAAACAGCCATCGATTTTAGTAACGGTTGCTAAAATCATTTTCCTCTTACAAACAGAAATCTTCATCTCTTTTCTGTTTCAGAGTAAATAGTACATACCAGCACTATTTTAAAATAACAAACTCTTGATTGAATAATAAAAACTACAGTTAAACACTAAAAAACTCTAAGCCATCTCCGTGGAGATGTTGCCTGTACAACGGCAAAGAGAATGACTGGGGAAGGCGGAGCCTAGGAGGGATCATGTGACCAGCTTTGCTGGGCTCTTTGCCATTTCCTGTTGGGGAAGAGAATATCCCACAAGTAAGGATGACGCCGTGGACCGGACACACCTATGTTGGAGAAAACAGGTCTAAGAAAATAGCCAGTATGTAAATATGCCCTTCTTAGATAAGATTCAAGCTTCCTATCTAAAGGGTCCTTGAAAGACGTGCTGTCTTCCATAGGACTAGTAGTTTGTTTAGCAAGAGTGGAAATAGCCCCATCAACCTTAGGGACTGTTTCCCAAAGTTCTAAAAAGTTAAAAGATGTACTAGGTTTAGACCATTCTTTAGTAATCACATTAGAGATAGCACCTGGAATAGGAAAAACTTCAGGTGTAGTAACAGAAGTTTTAAATACAGAATTTAAACGATTAAAACTAATGATGATAAACTCCTCAACCCTTAAAGTAAATAATACTTTTTTTTAAAAGAGAGTGAATATGTTCAAATTTAAACAAAATTTATGCTTACCTGATAAGTTATTTTCTTTCCTGGCATGGAGAGTCCACAAATCCATTCTAATTACTAGTGGGAATTTAACGCCTGGCCACCAGGAGGAGGCAAAGAACACCCCAGCAAAGCTTTAAGTTTTCCTCCCACTTCCTATAAACCCCCAATCTTTTAGCCGAGGGAATACAGAAAGAGAAGAGGACACAGGTGCCTGACATTTATAAAAGAACAAACATAATAAACCGTCTTGCATTAAGACAAGGGCGGGTCATGGACTCTCCATGCCAGGAAAGAAAATAATTTATCAAGTAAGCATACATTTTGTTTTCTTTCCAATGGCATGGAGAAAACACAAATCCATTCTAATTACTAGTGGGAACCAATACCCAAGCTAGAGGACACAGAATTGAAAGGGAGGGCGAACAAGACAGGTGGACCTAAACAGAGGGCACCACCGCTTGAAGATCTTTTCTCCCAAAGGAAGCCTCAGCTGAGGCAAAAACATTGAATTTGTAATGAGGACCAAGTGGCTGCCTTGCAAATTTTCTCCACAGAAGCCTCGCTTTTAAAGGTCCAGGAAGAAGAAACAGCCCTAGTTGAATGAGCCGTAATCCTCTCATGAAGTTGTTGATCAGCTGTTTCATAAGCCAACCGAATGACACTCCTCAACCAAAAGGAAAGAGTAGATGAAGTGGCTTTCTGATCCTTACGTTTGCCAGCAAATACTACAAAAAGGGCTGAAGATTGTCAAAAATCTTTTGTAGCCTTGAGATAGACTTTAAGAGCACAAACTACATCCAGGTTGTGTAACAGACGTTCCTTTTGAGAAGAAGGATTAGGACAGAATGAAGGAACGTCAATTTCCTGATTGATATTACAGTCCGAAACCACATTAGGAAGAAACCCCAATTTGGTACGAAGGACCGTCCTATCCACATGGAAAAAAAGATAAGGGGGTCACACTGTAGGGCCGAAAGCTCAAACTCTATGAGCAGAAGAAATGGCTAGTAAAAACTTTCCAAGACAATAACTTAATATCAACAGACTGCATTGGCTTAAACGAAGCCTGCTGCAGAACCTTAGAACAAGATAAAGGCTCCATGGAGGAGCAACAGGCTTAAACACAGGAATGATTCTGACCAGGGCCTGAACAAATGACTGAACATCTGGTAAGTCGGCCAAATGTTTATGAAGCGGAACAGAAAGAGCAGAAATCTGACCTTTCAGAGAACTGACTGATAAACCCTTCTCCAGACCTTCCTGGAGAAAGGACAGAATGCAGGGTACCCTCACTTTACACCAAGGGAAACCCGTAGATTCACACCAGTAAAAGGTATGTGCGCCAAACCTTATGATATATCTTGCAAGTTACTGGTTTACGAGCCTGGATCAAGGTGTCAATAACCTTTTCAGAAAACCTTTGTCTAGACATGACTAGGCATTCAATCTCCATGCAGTCAGCTTCAGAGAATCTAGATATGGATGAAGAAAAGGACGCTGAAGTAGAAGGTCCTTCCTCAGAGATAATTTCCACGGGGGAGAAGACATCTTCACCAGGTCTGCAAACCAAATTCTGCGAGGCCAAGTTGATGCAATTAGAATCACCAAAGCCTGCTCCTGCTAGATATGGGCTATCACTCGAGGAAGGAGGGCAAACGGAGGAAACAGGTAAATCAGACCGAAATCCCACAGAACTGCAGGAGTGTCCACCAGAGCTGCTTGCGGATCCTTTGATCTGGATCCGTATCTTAGAAGCTTGGTGTTTAGACGAGATGCCATAAGGTCCAACTCCGGAACTCCCCACCTGAGGGTTATCATTGAGAATACTTCCGGTTTAAGAGTCCAATCCCCTGGGTGAAACGTTTGCTCAGGTAATCTGCTTCCCAGTTGTCCACACTTGGGATGTGAATGGCAGAAATGAGACAGTTGTGAGCTTCCGCCCACCGAAGGATGCAAGACACCTCCTTCATCGCTAAAGAACTCCTTGTTCCTCCCTGATGGTTGACATAAGCCACTGATGTAATGTTGTCTGATTGAAATCTGATAAACCAGACTGAACTCAGTTGAGGCCAAGCTGTTAGTGCATTGAAGATTGCTCTCAATTCTAAGATATTTATTGGAAGGACAGAGTCCTCTTGAGTCCAGGTTCCCTGAGCTTTTAAGAGACCGTAAACTGCTCCCCAGCCGGAAAGGCTGGCATCTGTGGTCACAATCTCCCAGGATGGTCTCAAGAAGCATGTGCCTTGGGACAGATGATCTTGAGGGTGCCACCAGTACAGAGAATCTCTCGTCAGGTTATCTAGGACTATCCTCTGAGAGAAGTCTGAGTGGTCTCTGTTCCATTGTCTAAGCATGCATAACTGTAGAGGTCTCAGATGAAAATGAGCAAAAGGAATAATATCCATTGACGCCACCATGAGACCAATTACTTCCATACACTGTGCCACCGATGGTTGGACAGATGACTGAAGAGAAAGACAGGCAGAGAAAAGTCTGGATTTTCTGACCACCGTTAAGAAAATCTTCATCGAGATCGAGTATATGATTGTACCCAAAAAACAGACCCTGGTGTTTGGCACCAAGGAACTCTTGTCCAGATTCACCATCCACCCATGAGAACGGAGAATCAACACCAGAGAATCTGTATGGGATATTGTTAAATTAAAAGATGGCGCCTGAACCAAGATATCGTCCAGGTATGGAGCCACCACAATTCCTTGAGATCTGGCCACTGCTAAAAGAGCCCCCAGAACTTTCGTATTTGGGGAGAAGTAGCTAGGCCGAAAGGGAGGGCTACAAATTGGAAGTGTTTGTCATGGAAGGCAAACCGTAGGAATTGAAAATGATCCTTGTGGATAGGAACATAAAGGTAAGCGTCCTTCAGGTTGATGGTGGTCATAAACTGACCCTCCTGAACTAAAGGAAGAATTTAATGAATGGTCTCCATTTTGAAAGTCAGAACCCTGAGAAAATTGTTGAAGCACAGGTTCAGAATAGGTAAAAAAGTTCCCTCTTTTTTGGGAACCATGAACAGATTGGAAAATAATCCTCAACCTTGTTCTGCCCGAGGAACAGGAATGATCCCTCCTAGAGAAAAGAGATCCCTGACACAATTTAAGAATGCCTCTCTTTTTTCCTGGTTTGCTGATAACCTTGACAGGAGAAATCTGCCTCTCGGAGCACAAGATTTGAAACCGATTTTGTATCCCTGAGAGACCACCTCCACTGCCCAAGGATCTTGCACGTTGCGAGTCTGCCCCCTACTTGATCCGATCTCGGACCGGGGGCGAACCCTTCATGCTGACTTGTTCTCAGAGGAAGGCTTCTTGGACTGCTTGCCCTTATTCCAAGGTTGACTGGATCTCCTGGAGGGCTTGGTCTGTTCAGGTTTGGAAGAAGAAGATTTCTGTCCCTTGAAGTTGCAAAAGGAACGAAAATTAGAAGTCTGGCGACCCTTAGCTCTAATCTTTTTATCCTGAGGCAGAAAAGCTCCCTTTCCACCAGTGACAGTGGAGATGATCTCAGTCAGACCAGGACCAAACTTGGTCTTCCCCTTAAAAGGAAGAGATAGAAGCCTAGACTTGTAAACCATATCTGCCGACGAAGACTTTAGCCACAAGGCTCTGCGAGATAGAATGGCAAGACTAGAAGTCTTTGCACTCAGACGTACTACTTGCATACTGGCATCACAAATGAAGATATTAGCCAACTTTAAAGCCTTGATCATGTCTTGGATCTCCTCCACAGTAGTTTTCTCCAAAATTAGGTCCTATAAGGGGTTGCATCAGTAAGAGGCCGCACCTGCGAACTGCCGCCATACTAGCAACTGGCTGCCTTCTAGCTTCCTCCCCATATGGTCTTTGAAGGAAGTACTATCCTCTAGAGGAAAAGTAGTTCTCTTGGCTAATGTGGATATAGCTCCATCCACTTTAGGGACAGTACGCCAAAGCTCCCGCACAGAGTCTGCAATAGGAAACATCTTCTTAAAGACTGGAGAAGGGGTAAAGGGAACACCCGGTTTTTCCCATTCCAGCGAAATAATGTCCGACATATGGTCAGGAACAGGAAATACTTCCACAGACCTGGGTTTGACATCAAACACTCCATTCAGTTTATTGACCTTAGGAGTCTCTGCGACTGTAGGCTCTGAATCTTCCAGAGTAGCCAAAACATCCTTAAGTAGCAGACTGAGGTGCTAAAGCTTAAATCTAAAACTAACCTCCTCTGATTCCACGGTACTAACCACATTAGAACCTGAATGAGAGATTTGGCCTTCAGAGGCTGCTGAAGAATGGTAATCCTCAGATAGTTGGGATAAACTGACAAAGGCAGCTGCAGCGTTAGAAGATATTAATGATTAGAGGAAATATACTTAGATTTTCTCTCTTACCTGAGATAGGTAAGGCGCCACAAAATCACCTGGTAAAACTACAACCCCAGAGTGGAACCGCAGGGCACTGCTTGTGTAACAGCTAAGGACGGGGATTGAGGAGAAAGCTGACGCTTATCAAGGGAAACATCCTGAGAGGCAGCAAGCTTTGAGGGGTTAAACTTTGAAATCCTAGAAAACTAAATTTATGCTTACCTGATAAATTTATTTATTTCTGGATATGGTGAGTCCAAAACATCCTCATTTACTAGTGGGAATATCACTCCTGGCCAGCAAGAGGAGGCAAAGAACACCACAGCCAAGCTGATAAGTCTCACTCCCCTACCCATAACCCCAGTCATTCGACCGAAAGGAAATGGAACAAGGAATAACACAAAAGTGTAGAGGTGTCTAAGGTTTAGACAAAATAACCGTCGTAAAACAAAAAGGGTGGGGTCGTGGACTCACCATATCCGGAAATAAATTTATCCGGTAAGCATAAATTTTGTTTTCTTTCCTAAGATATGGTGAGTCCACAAGGTCCTCAATTACTAGTGGGAACCAATATCTAAGAAAGAGAAGTAGCAGTAGCTTTCTGACCTTTACGTTTCCCAGAGAAAGAAACAAACAGGGCAGAGGACTGGCGAAAATCCTTAGTTGCCTGCAGATAGAATTTAAGAGCATGCACAACATCCAAGTTGTGCAACAAACGTTCCTTATGAGAAGAAGGATTAGGACATAGAGAAGGAACAACAATTTCCTGATTAATATTTCTATCCGAAACAACTTAAGGAAGGAAACCTAACTTAGTACGAAGAACTGCCTTATCGGCATGAAAGATAAGAAAAGGCGAATCATACTGCAAAGCAGAGAGTTCTCAGACTCTCCGAGCAGAAGAGATAGCAACAAGAAACAAAACCTTCCAAGATAACAAACTTAATATCTATGGAATGCATAGGCTCAAACGGAGCCTGCTGTAGAACTTTAAGAACAAGGTTAAGGCTCCAAGGAGGAGCAACAGAATTAAACACAGGCCGGATTCTAACCAGGGCCTGACAAAAAACTTGAACATCTGCCACATCTGCCAAGCGCTTATGCAACAAATTAGAAATCTGACACTTCAGAGTACTGACTGACAAACCCTTCTCCAGACCTTCCCGGAGAAAAGCCAAAATTCTAGGAATCCTAACCGTACTCCAAGAGTAGCCCTTGGATTCACACCAATAAAGGTATTTACGCCAGACCTTATAGTAAATCCTTCTAGTAACAGGTTTACAAGCCTGAATCAAGGTCTCAATGGCTGACTCATAAAAACCACGCTTAGACAAGACTAAGCGTTCAATCTCCAAGCAGTCAGATTCAGAGAAACAAGATTTGGATTAACGAATGGACCCGGAGTTAGAAGATCCTTCCTCAGAGGAAACCTACAAGGTGGAAGACGCGACATCTCCACTAGGTCTGCATACCAGATCCTGCGCGGTCACGCAGGGGCTATAAGAATCACAGATACTCTCTCCTGCTTGATACGAGCAATGACTCGTGGAAGGAGTGCAAACGGAGGAAACAGGTATGCAAGATTAAAATCCCAAGGAATCGCCAGAGCATCTATCAGGGCGGCCTGCGGATCCCTCGACCTTGAACCGCACCTTGGAAGCTTGGCATTCTGCTGAGACACCATCAGATCCAATTCCGACACCCCCCATTTGAGGGTTAACTTGGAGAACACCTCCGGATGGAGAGCCCACTCCCCTGGATGAAATGTCTGTCTGCTCAGGAAGTCTGCTTCCCAGTTGTCCACCCCTGGAATGTGGATGGCAGAAAGACAGCAATTGTGAACTTCCGCCCACTGAACAATCCGAGTCACCTCCTTCATGGCTAAGGAACTCCGAGTTCCTCCCTGATGGTTGATGTAAGCTACTAAGGTGATAAGGTGAGGCCAAGCCATAAGAGCATTGTAAATCGCTTTTAACTCCAAGATATTTATGGGGAAAGCTGACTTCTCCCGAGTCCATAGTCCTTGCGCCTTTAACTAATCTCAGACTGCTGCCAAGCCCAGCAAGCTGGCGTCCGTGGTCACAATCACCCAGGAAGGTCTCCGGAAGCATGTACCCTGAGACGGATTTTCCTAAGAAAGCCACCACGGAAGGGAGTCTCTTGTTGACTGATCTAGACCTATCCTCAGAGAGATTTGAATGGTCTCTGTTCCATTGCCTGAGCATGCATAACTGCAGAGCTCTCAAATAGAATCGAGCAAAGGGAATGTTGTCCATGGAAGCAACCATCAGACCTATTACCGCCATACATTGAGCTACAGATGGCCGAACAGTAGACTGCAGAGAGAGGCAAGAATCTTTAATTTTCTGACATCCGTCAGAAAAATCTTCATAGCTACGGAATCTATTATGGTCCCTAAGAAAACCACCCTTGTAGCTGGAACAAGGGAACCGTGGGAACGTAGAAAAGAGTTTGCTTGTTGAAAAGATGGTGTCTGAACCAATATATCACACAGGTATGGTACCACAGCAATTCCAAGACCCGATTACTGCCAAAAGAGCCCCCAGAACCTTTGAGAAAATTCTGGGAGCTGTGGCAAGGCCAAAAGGGAAGAGCCACAAACTGAAAATGTTTGTCTAGAAAAGAGAATCTCAGGAACTTGCGATGATCACTGTGAATGGGAACATGAAGATACGCATCCTTAAGGTCTATGGCTGTCATGAACTGACCCTCTTGGATCAAAGGAAGAATGGAACGAATAGTTTCTATCTTGAAGGACACTACCATGAGAAATCTGTTTAGACACTTCAAGTCCAGAATAGGTCAGAAAGTTCCCTCTTTTTTGGGAACTACGAACAGATTGGAATAGAAACCTAGGCCCTGTTCATGCACAGGAACTGGAACTATCACTCCCATGGAAGAAAGATCCTGAACACATTTCAAGAACACCTCTCTTTTTACCTGGTCTGCAGATAATCTTGAGAGGTGAAACCTGCCCCTCAGCGAAAAAGTCTTGAATTCTAATTTGTAACCCTGATAACTATGTCCAAAGCATGTTTATTTAGATTCAACTGCGGGTTTCCTTGATTGCTTCCCCTTGTTCCAAGACTGATTGGGCTTCCAAGAGGGCTTGGACTGTTCCTGCTTGGAAGAAGAAGAGGAGGATTTTCCTTTGAAATTACGAAAGGAACAAAAATTACTCTGATGACCCTTAGGTCTATTCTTCTTGTCTTGTGGTAGAAAAGAGCCTTTTCCACCCGTAATATCAGAAATAATTTCTGACAGACCAGGACCAAACAAGGTCTTACCATTGTAAGGAATCACTAGAAGCTTGGACTTAGAAGAAACATCTGCTGACCAAGATTTAGCCACAACACCCTGCGGGCTAGAACAGCTAAGTCAGATATCTTGGCTCCCAGTCTAATAACCTGCATGGAAGCATTGGTAATAAAGGAATTGGCCAGCTTCAGAGGCTTAATCCTGTCTTGTATCTCTTCTAAAGGAGTCCCTACCTGAAGAGAATCAGACAAGGCGTCAAACTAGTAGGATGCCTCACTTGTCAGAGTGGCAATACACACTGCAGGTTGCCATTGGAGGCCTTGATGAACGTAAATCTTCTTCAAATAAGCCTCCAGTTTTTTGTCCATTGGATCCTTAAAAGAGCAGCTATCCTCAATAGGAACAGTAGCTCTCTTAGCCAGAGTAGAAATGGCCCCTTCTACCTTAGGCACCGATTGCCATGACTCTTTAATGGAGTCAGCGATCGTAAACATTCTTTTAAAGATAAACGGGGAAAAAGGTTCCCCTGGATTCTCCCATTCCTGTGCTACAATCTCTGAATCACAGTCTGGCACAGGAAACCCCTCCACAGAGGAAAACACATCAAAGTATTTATTAAGTTTACTAGATTTTTTTATGATTGACAACGACAGGAGTGCCTGAGTCATCCAATGTAGCCAAAACGTCCTTTAACAGTATACGACGGTGTCCCAGCTTTAATCTGAAGATTGCAACTTCAGCGTCAGATTAAGGAATTATACTGTTTGAATCTGAGATTTCACCCTCAGAAGCTACCGAAGTATTTTCCTCATCAGACTCATGAGGAAGAGCAACTCCGGTGATAGCTGCAGGAGCAGAAACCTTACTATCTGAATCTCTAATTTTCCTCTTTTGGTTTCCCTTTAGCATAGGAAAAGCAGCTAATGCCGCAAATACCGCTGAAGATACATGGGCAGCAATTTCTGCTTGCAAATAAACACCTCCAGGAGGTTGAGAGGAACTGCAGGGCACTGTGACGCCATAGAGGCTAGGAACGTTTGAAGAGAGAGTTGTGGCATTGCCCTAACAGCATCAACATGAGAGACATTAGGCTCAGTAGAAAATAATTTATCTTTGCATTTTAATGTCCTCAACACATCAGGAACAAAATTGCATAGGGGAGACAATTTGGACCTCTGTACACAAAAGACACGTATTCATGAAAGCAGCCTCCTGCTCCATGTCAGACATTTTCAAGAAATCCTGTATATTTAAGTAACCTCTGAGCAGAGCGGTTCTCTAGCTAAAAAAATAATTTATGTAAGAACTTACCTGATAAATTCATTTCTTTCATATTAGCAAGAGTCCATGAGCTAGTGACGTATGGGATATACATTCCTACCAGGAGGGGCAAAGTTTCCCAAACCTCAAAATGCCTACAAATACACCCCTCACCACACCCACAAATCAGTTTAACGAATAGCCAAGAAGTGGGGTGATAAGAAAAAGTGCGAAAGCATAAAAAATAAGGAATTGGAATAGTTGTGCTTTATACAAAAAAACCATAATCATCACAAAAAAAGGGTGGGTCTCATGGACTCTTGCTAATATGAAAGAAATGAATTTATCAGGTAAGTTCTTACATAAATTATGTTTTCTTTCATGTAATTAGCAAGAGTCCATGAGCTAGTGACGTATGGGATAATAAATACCCAAGATGTGGAACTTCCACGCAAGAGTCACTAGAGAGGGAGGGATAAAATAAAGACAGCCAATTCCGCTGAAAAATAATCCACACCCCAAAACAAAGTTTAAATCTTATAATGAAAAAAACTGAAATTATAAGCAGAAGAATCAAACTGAAACAGCTGCCTGAAGTACTTTTCTACCAAAAACTGCTTCAGAAGAAGAAAATACATCAAAATGGTAGAATTTAGTAAAAGTATGCAAAGAAGACCAAGTTGCTGCTTTGCAAATCTGATCAACCGAAGCTTCATGCCTAAACACCCAGGAAGTAGAAACTGACCTAGTAGAATGAGCTGTAATCCTTTGAGGCGGAGTTCTACCCGACTCAACATAAACATGATGAATCAAAGACTTTAACCAAGATGCCAAAGAAATGGCAGAGGCCTTCTGACCTTTCCTAGAACCAGAAAAGATAACAAATAGACTAGAAGTCTTTCGGAAATCTTTAGTAGCTTCAACATAATATTTCAAAGCTCTTACCACATCCAAAGAATGTAACGATCTTTCCTTAGAATTCTTAGGATTAGGACACAATGAAGGAACCACAATCTCTCTACTAATGTTGTTAGAATTCACAACCTTAGGTAAAAATTGAAATGAAGTCCGCAACACTGCCTTATCCTGATGAAAAATCAGAAAAGAAGATTCACAAGAAAGAGCAGATAACTCAGAAACTCTTCTAGCAGAAGAGATGGCTAAAAGAAACAAAATTTTCCAAGAAAGTAATTTAATATCCAGAGAATGCATAGGTTCAAAAAGAGGAGCTTGTAGAGCTCCCAGAACCAAATTTAAACTCCAAGGAGGAGAAATTGACTTAATGACAGGTTTGATACGAACCAAAGCCTGTACAAAACAATGAATATCAGGAAGATTAGCAATCTTTCTGTGAAACAGCACAGAAAGAGCAGAAATTTGTCCTTTCAAGGAACTTGCAGACAAACCTTTATCCAGACCATCCTGAAGAAACTGTAAAATTCTAGGAATTCTAAAAGAATGCCAGGAAAATTGATGAGAAGAACACCAAGAAATGTAAGTCTTCCAGTCTCGATAATATATCTTCCTAGACACAGATTTACGAGCCTGTAACATAGTATTAATTACGGAGTCAGAGAAACCTCTATGACTGAGAATCAAGCGTTCAATCTCCATACCTTCAAATTTAATGATTTGAGATCCTGATGGAAAAATGGGCCTTGAGATAGAAGGTCTGGTCTTAACGGAAGAGTCCAAGGTTGGCAAGAAGCCATCCGAACCAGATCCGCATACCAAAACCTGTGAGGCCATGCTGGAGCCACCAGCAGTACAAAGGAACGCTCCTTTAGAATCTTGGAAATCACTCTTGGAAGAAGAACTAGAGGCGGAAAGATATAGGCAGGATGATACTTCCAAGGAAGCGACAATGCATCCACTGCCTCCGCCTGAGGATCCCTGGATCTGGACAGATACCTGGGAAGTTTCTTGTTTAGATGAGAAGCCATCAGATCTATTTCTGGAAGACCCCAGATTTGAACAATCTGAAGAAATACCTCTGGGTGAAGAGACCATTCGCCCGGATGTAACGTCTGGCGACTGAGATAATCCGCTTCCCAATTGTCTATACCTGGGATGTGAACTGCAGAAATTAGACAGGAGCTGGATTCCGCCCATACAAGTATCCAAGATACTTCTTTCATAGCCAGAGGACTGTGAGTCCCCCCTTGATGATTGACATATGCCACGGTTGTGACATTGTCCGTCTGAAAACAAATGAACGATTCTCTCTTCAGAAGAGGCCACGACTGAAGAGCTCTGAAAATCGCACGGAGTTCCAAAATGTTGATTGGTAATCTCGCCTCCTGAGATTCCCAAACCCCCTGCGCTGTCAGAGACCGCCATACAGCTCCCCAACCTGTCAGACTTGCATCCGTTGAGATCACAGTCCAGGTTGGAAGAACAAAAGAAGCCCCTTGAACTAAACAATGGTGATCTGTCCACCACGTCAGAGAGTGTCGTACAAACGGATTTAAAGATATTAACTGTGATATCTTTGTATAATCCCTGCACCACTGGTTCAGCATACAGAGCTGAAGAGGTCGCATGTGAAAACGAGCAAAGGGGATCGCGTCCGATGCAGCAGTCATAAGACCTAGAATTTCCATGCATAAGGCTACCGAAGGGAATGATTGAAACTGAAGGTTTCGACAAGCTGAAATTAATTTCAGACGTCTCTTGTCCGTCAGAGACAAAGTCATGGACACTGAATCTATCTGGAAACCTAAAAAGGTTACCCTTGTCTGAGGAATCAATGAACTCTTTGGTAAATTGATCCTCCAACCATGTTCTTGAAGAAATGACACAAGTCGATTCGTATGAGATTCTGCTAAATGTGAAGACTGAGCAAGTACCAAGATATCGTCCAAATAAGGAAATACCACAATACCCTGTTCTCTGATTACAGATAGAAGGGCACCGAGAACCTTTGAAAAAATCCTTGGAGCCGTTGCTAGTCCGAACGGCAGAGCCACAAATTGGTAATGCTTGTCTAGAAAAGAGAATCTCAGAAACTGAAAGTGATCTGGATGAATCGGAATATGCAGATATGCATCCTGCAAATCTATTGTGGACATATAATGCCCTTGCTGAACAAAAGGCAGAATAGTCCTTATAGTAAACATTTTGAATGTTGGTATCCTTACATAACGATTCAATATTTTTAAATCCAGAACTGGTCTGAAGGAATTCTCCTTCTTTGGTACAATGAATAAATTTGAGTAAAACCCCAGACCCTGTTCCAGAACTGGAACAGGCACAATTACTCCAGCCAACTATAGATCTGAAACACATTTCAGAAACGCCTGAGCCTTCACTGGATTTATTGGAATGCGAGAAAGAAAAAATCTTCTTGCAGGTGGCCTTACCTTGAAACCTATTCTGTACCCTTGTGAAAAGAAAGGGAAAGCAAAGTTGACTTAGAAGACATATCAGCATTCCAAGTGTTAAGCCATAAAGCTCTTCTAGCTAGAATAGCTAAAGACATATACCTGACATCAACTCTAATGATATCAAAGATGGCATCACAAATAAAGTTATTAGCATGTTGAAGAAGCTTAACAATGCTATGAGTATTGTGATCTGACACTTGTTGTGCCAAAGCCTCCAACCAAAAAGTGGAAACTGCAGCAACATCAGCCAAAGAAATAGCAGGCCTAAGAAGATTACCTGAACATAAATAAGCTTTCCTTAGAAAGGATTCAATCTTCCTATCTAAAGGATCCTTAAAGGAAGTACTATCTGCCGTAGGAATAGTAGTACGCTTAGCAAGAGTAGAGATAGCCCCATCAACTTTAGGGATTTTGTCCCAAAACTCTAATCTGTCAGATGGCACAGGATACAATTTCTTAAATCTTTTAGAAGGAGTAAAAGAATTACCCAGATTATTCCATTCCCTAGAAATTACTTCAGAAATAGCATCAGGGACAGGAAAAACTTCCGGAATAACTGAAGGAGGTTTAAAAAACGAATTTAAACGCTTAGTAGATTTAGTATCAAGAGGACTAGAATCCTCCATTTCTAATGCGATTAAAACTTCTTTAAGTAAAGAACGAATAAATTCCATTTTAAATAAATATGAAGAAGATTTATCAGTGTCAATATCTGAGACTGAATCCTCTGAACCAGAAAAATCCTCATCAGAAACAGACAAATCAGAATGATGATGTTCATTTAAAAATTCATCTGAGAAATTAGAAGTTTTAAAAGACCTTTTACGCTTACTGGAAGGAGGAATAACAGACATAGCCTTCCTAATAGATTTATAAACAAAATCTCTTATATTAACAGGAACATCCTGAGTATTAGATGTTGATGGAACAGCAACAGGTAATGGAATATTACTAATGGAAATTTTATCTGCATTAGCAAGTTTATCATGACATTCATCACAAACTACAGCCGGAGGAACAGTTACCACAAGTTTACAACAAATGCACTTAACTTTGGTAGAACCAGCATCAGGCAGCGTTTTTCCAGAAGTAGCTTCTGATCCAGGGTCAATCTGAGACATCTTGCAATATGTAAGAGAATAAACAACATATAAAGCAAAATCTATCAAATTCCTTAAATGACAGTTTAAGGAATGGGAAAAAATGCCAATGAACAAGCCTCTAGTAACCAGAAGCAAAAGAAAAATGAGACTTAAATAATGGGGAAAAAAAGGTGGAGACAATAATGACGCCCACATTTTTTAGCGCCAAAAAAAACGCCCACATTATTGGAGCCTAAATGCTTTTGGCGTCAAGAATGACGCCACATCCGGTGACGCCGACATTTTTGGCGCAAAACGTCAAAAAAATGATGCAATCACAAACAACTTCCGGCGACAAGTATGACGCCGGAAATGACAAAGAAATTTTTTGCGCCAAAAAAGTCAGCGCCAAGAATGACGCAATAAAATTAAGCATTTTCAGCCCCCGCGAGCCTAACAGCCCACAGGGAAAAAAGTCAATTGAAAGGTAAGAAAAAATTGATAATTCATATGCATTATCCCAAATAATGAAACTGACTGTCTGAAATAAGGAATATTGATCATCCTGAATCAAGGCAAATAAATGTTTAAACACATATATTTAGAACTTTTATTAAAAAGTGCCCAACCATAGCTTAGAGTGTCACAAAAAATAAGACTTACTTACCCCAGGACACTCATCTACATGTAGTAGAAAGCCAAACCAGTACTGAAACGAGAATCAGTAGAGGTAATGGTATATAAGAGTATATCATCGATCTGAAAAGGGAGGTAAGAGATGAATCTCTACGACCGATAACAGAGATCCTATGAAAAAGATCCCATAGAAGGAGATCATTGAATTCAAATAGGCAATACTCTCCTCACATCCCTCTGACATTCACTGCACACTGAGAGGAAAACCGGGCTCCAGCCTGCTGCGAAGCGCATATCAACGTAGAATCTAGCACAAACTTACTTCACCACCTCCACGGGAGGCAAAGTTTGTAAAACTGATTTGTGGGTGTGGTGAGGGGTGTATTTGTAGGTATTTTGAGGTTTGGGAAACTTTGCCCCTCCCGGTAGCAATGTATATCCCATACGTCACTAGCTCATGGACTCTTGCTAATTACATGAAAGAAATGTACCTCACACTAATAACCTCTACACCTCAGCTAAACTAAGGTGCTTACCTGCCCCCTCGCTTCCAAGGAGTTTAAGCTGACTTCTGATTGCTGTCGCACAAAAGTTGACACGCTGGAGCTGAAACTGCTCCGATCGTTAGGAGCGGAAGGAAGACGATCATGTAACCCACAAGAAAAACTAACTGTGTAACACACAGATCTGAAAGTGCCCTGAAAAAAACAGCCTGCTCAGACTAAGGTCTCCCTCCGGCTGCTGTTACTAAGAGGATCTCCAAGTAAAAATACTCACAGAGCAATCATATTCCTGCGCAACGGATCTTACTAATTGCCTGGCAGGCAAACTATAGTAACAGAGTCTGCATACAGAAACTGAGACACAGTCCCTGAATAAAAAATAATTTAACCCCTTACATAACGATTCTCCACAGAGAAAAAGTGAGCCAACTAAAAAACATAATTTATGCTTACCTGAAAAATTTATTTCTCTTGTGATGTATCGAGTCCACGGATTCATCCTTACTTGTGGGATATTCTCCTCCCCTACAGGAAGTGGCAGAGAGAGCACACACAGCAGAGCTGCCTATATAGCTCCCCCCTTAGGGCCACCCCCCAGTCATTCGACTGAAGGCTAGGAAGAAAAAGGAGAAACTATAGGGTGCAGTGGTGACTGAAAGCTTAAAAATAAAAATATATATGCCTGTCTTAATAAACAGGGCGGGCCGTGGACTCGATACATCACAAGAGAAATAAATTTATAAGGTAAGCATAAATTATGTTTTCTCTTGTAAAATGAGTCCACGGATTCATCCTTACTTGTGGGATACCAATACCAAAGCTTTAGGACACGGATGAAGGGAGGGACAAGACAGGGACCTTAAACAGAAGGCACCACTGCTTGTAGAACCTTTCTCCCAAAAATAGCCTCCGAAGAAGCAAAAGTATAAAATTTGGAAAATTTGGAAAAAGTATGAAACGAAGATCAAGTCGCCGCATTACAAATCTGTTTAACAGAAGCCTCATTTTTAAAAGCCATGTGGAAGCCACAGATCTAGTAGAATGAGCAGTAATTCTTTCAGGAGACTGTTGGCCAGCAGTCTCATAAGCCAAACGGATGATGCTTTTCAGCCAAAAGGAAAGAGGTAGCCGTAGCCTTCTGACCTCTCTGCTTACCAGAATAAACAACAAACAATGAAGATGTTTGACGGAAATCTTTAGTTGCTTCTAAGTAGAACTTTAAAGCATGAACCACATCAAGATTGTGCAACAGACGTTCCTTCTTTGAAGAAGGATTAGGACACAGCACTTTGCCACAGTTCTACTGTGGCTCCTACCTGCCCTTCAGAACAATTTGTGGGGAGAAAAAAAACTTCTTTTACAACCCTCAAACACGGCAGGAACCTCTGGAGAAGCAGTTAGAAGTCTCAGAGGAAAAGAAACTGCACAACTGAGGTGCGAAAATAGGCCCCTCCCACCTCACTCAATGTTTTGAGGCCTAACAGACAAACACTAGAGTGTATCTAAATTAACCATGTGGGTTAGAAAACTCAAAAACAAGCCACAATGACCCCTTTAGTCCCTTCAAAAAAACGTTATAATTGCATCATTCACTGAATAAACAAAAACGTTTTTACCAAACAGTGTCACCAGTAACTAATGAGCCCTTCATGCAAGCTGAAATTCCTATCCAAGTGTCTTAATACAGCTTACCCTTCCTTCATGGGGATATTGCCAGCCTTTTCTAGAAATAACATTCTGTCTAGAAAAAAATAGACTGAACATACCTTAATGTAGTTTAGCCTGCAAACTGTTCCCCCAACTGAAGTTTTCCTGTACTCTTCAGCCCTTGTGAGAACAGCAGTGGATCTTAGTTACAAAATGCTAAGATCATCATCCTCCTTGCAGAAATCTTCATCCCTTTTCTGCCAGAGAGTAAATAGTACACACCGGTACCATTTAAAAATAACAAACTTTTGCTTGAGAAAATAAAAACCTAACATTTTTGTCACCACACTCCTCTTTGCCCTTCCTAGCAGTTAAGCAGGCAGAGAGAATGACTGGGGGGTGGAGCTAAGGGGGGAGCTATATAGGCAGCTCTGCTGTGGGTGCTCTCTCTGCCACTTCCTGTAGGGTCGGAGAATATCCCACAAGTAAGGATGAATCCGTGGACTTGATACATCTTACAAGAGAAAGAGGCTTATACCTTCATAACTATAAGAGGGTTTAACCCACACAGTCTCTCATCACATACATAAACAGTGCCTGCATTCTGCCACAATTAATCCTACTCAGGATCAGTGTTCCCTCTAAGGACAGTTTTGTGTGCAGCCCAGCAGTAAAACAGTTAACAAGATAACCATACCTTTCCATCTGCATTGTGCAGTGCTTGCTAATTGCAGGGTGTGGTTACCTAATTAACTGTTTCACTGCTGGGCCGCACACAAAACTGGCCTTAGAGGGAACACTGCTCAGGATCTGTTTGTCACCTTAAAGCTGCAGGGAATATTAAAAGTGCTAGTCTCCTACTCAGAAGACAGAAAAGCACTTACCTGCATATAGCCGTCCAGCAGGAGGACAGCTCAGCCGGTATGAGAGGACACATACTCCTCACAGAGACCTGTGGGAAAAAAATTAACAGAGTAAACCTACTCTGGCTTTCTATAGCATGGGCAGCAAATATGTTAGGAAAACGCAGCAAGGCCCACCTTACAAGTTCCTAACTACTTTAAAGGCACCACTGCCCTACTGAAGAGACTAACGTGGAGTACGGCTAGACCCAAAATTATTGTTTGCAGCAAATATTCCAGTTTTCTTCAGACACCAAAACTTCACCGCCTCCATTGACAGAGGCAAAGAGAATGACTGGGGGTTATGGGTAGGGGAGTGACACTTATCAGCTTGACTGTGGTGCTCTTTGATTCCTCCTGCTGGCCAGGAGTGATATTCCCACTAGTAATTGAGGACGTTGTGGACTCACCATATCTTAGGAAAAAAACATCTTTAATCTTTGACTGCAACATATTTGCTAGGCATGTGGAGCAAAGTTGCACAGGGGGAATCACTTGGGCTTCTAGACATTACAGACATTTATCAAAAGTAACGGAAATATCTTGAACCCTTTCCATATCTTAGGGAAAATATAAACAGTCTCCCAATGAATCTGGGGTAATGAATAAAAAGTGGCTTATAAACAGACTGAGAAGCGCTGTGACGAGACCAATCTCGCCACTGTGCATTGGAGGAGCTTGGTTGCTCGCCTGCTGCCTTTAGACTATGGCCCCTTGTGGGAGCAATTGTGACTCTATAAACCAAGTGGGCATAAAGGACTTAATAGTTAATAAGAGCTGTTCTTATATTCTGTAATAAGATGTATTTTATTTACGTTTCAGATCTGATTGTGTCTCAGGAGTCTGTCTGGGTAAACTGATTGTGTTCCTGTGTGATTATGTTAACTAGACTGCCCAAAATCAGATTGTCTGAGTAAACTTTCTTCCCCAGTTAATTAACTTGATATGCTAATCTGTTTTACCTGTGAATAGACAATTGTTAGAGGTTTGATGTTTGAGGTATTGTCCTGCAGGGAATTGGGAGCCCAGTCTCCATTCCCCAGCGGCAGGCTGAGTTACAAGGGGCAGAGACAGTCCTGTCCCCCAGCAGCAGAGTGATATGCAGGGAATTGGGAGCCCAGTCTCCATTCCCCAGCGGCAGGCTGAGTTACAGGGGGCAGAGACAGTTGGTCCTGTCCCCCAGCAGCAGAGTGAATTGCAGGGAATTGGGAGCCCAGTCTCCATTCCCCAGCGGCAGGCTGAGTTACAGGGGGCAGACAGTTGGTCCTGTCCCCCAGCAGCAGAGTGATATGCAGGGAATTGGGAGCCCAGTCTCCATTCCCCAGCGGCTGGAAGTATGTATGGGAGAGGAGCTTGTTACCCCCCCCCCTCCCCAGCGGCAGCTTAACGCACCAGGGGGAGACAGTAATCCCCACAACCGTGCAGATGGGACCGTGGTCTCTGCACTTACAGCACAGGGGGTAGGGACAGTCGGTCCTGTCCCCCAGCAACAGGGCTGTTTAGCCAAAGGGGAGATAATCAGTCTCCCCCTCCAGCAGCACAGCTATGTATCCAAAGGGGAGACAGTCGGTCTCCCCCTCCAGCAACCAGGCTCCCACCAGGCTACTTCCGTGGTAGTGCTGAAACCTGGGCAGAGTACAGCTAGTCTCTGCCCACCTCGCAACCCACCAATTCAGCGTACCAGTCCCCCACACAGCTGTGGTGAGGAACCTGGACAAGTTTTCCCCGGTGTAGTAACCATTTATTGTGGTGGGCTGTACTACTAATTGTGTTATATGGGTGGGTTGCTGGACTAACCAGGGCACTGACCGGCAGGAGGTCAGATACCATGTTAGTCTGTTTGGAAAAGGGGAGAGATGTGACGAGACCAATCTCGCCACTGTGCATTGGAGGAGCCTGGTTGCCCGCCTGCTGCCTTTAGACTATGGCCCCTTGTGGGAGCAATTGTGACTCTATAAACCAAGTGGGCATAAAGGACTTAATAGTTAATAAGAGCTGTTATTATATTCTGTAATAAGACGTATTTTATTTACGTTCCAGATCTGATTGTGTCTCAGGAGTCTGTCTGGGTAAACTGATTGTGTTCCTGTGTGATTATGTTAACCAGACTGCCCAAAAACAGGTTGTCTGAGTAAACTTTCTTTAAGCGGAAATACTGGCGCTGAAAGCAGGGTAGTACACAAATACAATATACGGGTAACCTAAAAGGGTCTACCTTAGCAGAAATATAATCGTTATAAAAGTTAATAAATGGTAATAGCCTAATATATATCTTCGAAAATATATTTAATAGTGTAAAATTACAATACAATCAAGATTATAAAATCAGTGTTAATAAAATCAGTACATATACACTAAAAAGTAATTAATGGGGCCCTTTAAATTAGTTTGAAAAAACATACAGAAAGGGGAAAGATTAACCACAAATCTATATATATATATACTGCTCAAAAAAATAATGGGAACACTAAAATAACACATCCTAGATCTGAATGAATAAAATATTCTAATTAAATACTTTGTTCTTTACATAGTTGAATGTGCTGACAACAAAATCACACAAAAATTAAAAAATGGAAATCAAAATTTTCAACCCATGGAGGTCTGGATTTGGAGTCACACTCAAAATTAAAGTGGAAAAACACTACAGGCAGATCCAACTTTGATGTAATGTCCTTAAAACAAGTCAAAATGAGGCTCAGTAGTGTGTGTGGCCTCCACGTGCCTGTATGACCTCCCTACAACGCCTGTGCATGCTCCTGATGAGGTGGCGGATGGTCTCCTGAGGGATCTCCTCCCAGACCTGGACTAAAGCATCCACCAACTCCTGGACAGTCTGTGGTGCAAAGTGAAGTTGGTGGATGGAGCGAGACATGATGTCCCAGATGTGCTCAATTGGATTCAGGTCTGGGGAACGGGAGGGCCAGTACATAGCATCAATGCCTTCGTCTTGCAGGAACTGCTGACACACTCCAGCCACATGAGGTCTAGCATTGTCTTGCATTAGGAGGAACCCAGGGCCAACCGCACCAGCATATGGTCTCACAAGGGGTCTGAGGATCTCATCTTGATACCTAATGGCAGTCAGGCTACCTCTGGAGAGCACATGGAGGGCTGTTCGGCCCCTCAAAGAAATGCCACCCCACACCATTACTGACCCACTGCCAAACTGGCCATGCTGGAGGATGTTGCAGGCAGCAGAACGTTCTCCACGGCGTCTCCAGACTGTCACGTCTGTCAAATGTGCTCAGTGTGCCCCTGCTTTCATCTGTGAAGAGCACAGGGCCCCAGTGGCGAATTTGCCAATCTTGGTGTTCTCTGGCAAATGTCAAACGTCCTGCACGGTGTTGGACTGTAAGCACAACCCCCACCTGTTGACGTTGGGCCCTCATACCACCCTCATGGAGTCTGTTTCTGACCGTTTGAGCAGACACATGCACATTTGTGGCCTGCTGGAGGTCATTTTGCAGGGCTCTGGCAGTGCTCCTCCTGTTCCTCCTTGCACAAAGGCGGAGGTAGCGGTCCTGCTGCTGGGTTGTTGCCCTCCTACGGCCTCCTCCACGTCTCCTGATGTACTGGCCTGTCTCCTGGTAGCGCCTCCATGCTTTGGACACTACGCTGACAGACACAGCAATCCTTCTTGCCACAGCTCGCATTGATGTGCCATCCTGGATGAGCTGCACTACCTGAGCCACTTGTGTGGGTTGTAGACTCCGTCTCATGCTACCACTAGAGTGCAAGCACCACCAGCATTCAAAAGTGACCATAACATCAGCCAGAAAGCATAGGAACTGAGAAGTGGTCTGTGGTCACCACCTGCAGAACCACTCCTTTATTGGGGGGGTCTTGCTAATTGCCTATAATTTCCACCTGTTGTCTATCCCATTTGCACAACAGCATGTGAAATTGGCTGTCACTCAGTGTTGCTTACTAAGTGGACAGTTTGATTTCACAGAAGTGTGATTGACTTGGAGTTACATTGTGTTGTTTAAGTGTTCCCTTTATTTTTTTGAGCAGTGTATATATATATATATATATATATACTGTGATTGAGGATAGAAGAAAACTATACTCAAATAAATATAAGTATAAAGAGGGCAGAGATATTCAAACAGTATAAATAAAAACAAATAGCAATACAAACAGACTTAATAACTGGACGTCCAGCGTAAAAACCAGGGGTTAAAACAGTGGTAATCTGGGGTTAAAACAGTATTAACCTGAAAGTGCACTATAGTGAACAAAAACACTCGTGACTAGATGATCATACTAATAGCATTGGATCAAGCTAATGGGCGAGTGAGGTACCTTGCGCTAATCTGTTTTACCTGTGAATAGACAATTGTTAGAGGTTTGATGCATTGTTCATATGTTTGCTTTACTGTTTAACCAATGCCCTCTGTAACCTGAAGCCAGGGTGTATAAATATGTGTGCTGCTTTTAAATAAAGTGCTCATTTTGTGTTCAGAAAACCGAGTGCTGTCTCAGTTCTGTTCACTGTTTGACCCTCAACACGGAGCTTTGTCTCGTTCTTGGGGGGATTTAGTGTATGCTGTTAGCAGTTAGAGACTGATTGCCAGGAGGGTAAGACGCTGGGGTGCTTTTCCTGTTCAGCTGCTTGTAAGCTAGTCTTGAGGTTCCGGTTTGGGAGTTTGGTGTTCTGCGGTAGCTGCCTGTGTCTCTGTAAGGGAAGATCAACTAAATGGCGGTTTAACCCTTTTATGCCTGGGGGTGCCGTAACAAGCGCTATATATGTTAAACACTTCTCACTGCTAAATAACGATTGACACTGAGTAAAAGAAAAACGTTATACCAAGCACCTCTATACTCAGCATATGCTGGAGTAAAGTCACCACCTCCGGTACTGGAAAATGCACTATGAAGAGGATTTCCACAATAGGAGTCACGGAGCAAACAGCTGCACTGAAATGCTGCCGATGGAAGAGACGCGCACAGTTGTCACGTGACCGCATCCGGAATCTCCTCCACAGATAAGTGCGCCACAGCTGAAGCGTGCAAAATAAACACAGCCACAAAATAAACACATATCTGCAAATTAATAACTGAATGTTATCCTTCTTGATCCCTTTCCTGTAATATATAAAATACTCCTTTATAGGGGAATAACCCCAGTGCTTGAGCCTTCTAAACCTAAGGAAGGAAGCACTTACCTTGGAGTTGGAGCTGTGGGGCAGGCACAGAATCCAAGATCAAGACAACTTCTGACAGGGACCTGGAGAAAAATTAAAAGCAGAGTAACCGACCCTGGTTGCCTAAATTGTTGGAGGAGAAGAACATAGTTGCAAAAAAACAAAAAAATATAATTAAATATGTTAAGTTATATCTATGCTCCTAAATATAGCAGGTTGAAAGAGTGGGAAACTGCTAAAATACTATAGAAAACCATACTGACTAGAAAAACAAATGATACACATAGCCCTCTGAATTTTTTGAGAGCACAGGAAGATTTTGGGGTTGAAGCATCGTCTGTAAAAAAGGTGCAAAATGTATCGCCAAGAAAAACAGAGGTAAGTAAATTGATTCTCCAACCAATATATGATCTGAATCATTATATGGAGCACTAATCAACTGAATCAGGGAATATACATAAACTTTAAAGGGACACTGAAGGCAGAAACAAAAAAAAGTTTACAAAGGCAAAGAACCTACGAAAATAAAGACCTTTACAATTCCCTATCCGTTTAAAATATTTACCGTTTTGCAGCAATGTGACCCCAATTTTAACACTTTCCAAACCCACTTCATTGGTAGCTTTTTCGTTTGTCCAATCAGGGCTGACAACACAGGTTGGAACATGGCGGCAGCTTTCAGAGATGCGCATGCGCAAGCTAGTGCGACGACATTGAATACGTCACCGGCTTGAAGTCTGTTCTGGATGTAGTAGACCCCTTTCAAATGCGCATGTGTGATAGAAATTACTGTGGGTAATGTAGGCATCAGTGAGGCAATCTGCGCATGTGCGAATGAACCGATCCGATTGCACATGATAACGAAATCTCAAGCTAATTATATTCATAAACTTGCCATATGATTGGAAACTGATTTATACCATGTACAGCCCATATTTGAGGGCTGGATGAAGTGATGTCATGTCTAAAATATAAAATTATATTTTATTACGATTATCAGCATCGTTGGAGTATAAAAGAAGGTAAATTAGATTGGATTTATGTAAGGGATATAAAATCTGTGGTCCGTTTGGAAGCAAAAAAACTAAAGTTAATAATCCTTTAATTAAAAAACAAATTATGCTTACCAGATAATTTAGTTTCCTTCTGTATAAGAAGAGTCCAAGGCTTTATTCCTTACGGATGGGAAATACTGAACCTGGCCGCCAGGAGGAGGCAAAGACACCCCAGCCGAAGGCTTAAATACCTCTCCCACTTCCCTCATCTCCCAGTCATTCTGTTGTGGGAACAAGGAACAGTAGGAGAAATATCAGGGTATAAAAGGTGCCAGAAGAGAAATATAAATTTAGGGGGCCACCCATCGGAGAACACGGGCGGGGGCCTTAGGCTCTCCTTATACAGAAGGAAATGAAATTAACTGGTAATCATAATTTATGTTTTCCTTCTTAATATAAGGAGAGTCCACGGCTTCATTCCTTACTGTTGGGAAACTTATACTCAAGCTCTAGAGGACACTGAATGATAACGGGAGGGACAAAAATAGAGGCGGACCCTAATCTGAGGGCACCACAGCCTGCAAAACCTTACTCTCGAAGGCTGCTTCAGCTGAAGCAAAAACATAAAACTTGTAAAATTTAGAAAAAGTATGTAAGGACGACGAGGTAGGCGCCTTGCAAATCTGATCCATTGAGGCCTCTTCTTAAAGGCCCAAGAGGAAGCCACTGCTCTAGTAGAATGAGCCGTAATTCTCTGAGGTGGTCTATGTCCCGCTGTCTCATAAGCTAAGCGGATAACACTCCTCAACCAAAAAGAAAAGGAAGTTGAAGAGACTTGTTATGAATATTACCTTTATCTATAAAAGTATATTATGTGAAATGGTGCAATTTTAAATGACACATTTTTCTATAAGTTATGAAAGGTAATAAACAAATCTGAATCCTTTTAGTTGCTATCAGTCTATTAATTATACCGACACCAGATGAATAACAAAAATTAGCTTTATTAAAGTATTTTGTTATTAATAATTAGCATTTAATAGAAACTTAAGCAATCAAAATATTACAGAGATATAAACTACCGTTCTATAATAATCACTAACACGATAACATAACTCCAAATAGCAAGGAAAACAGAATAATACAGACCCTTACGTTTCCCAGAATATGCCACAAATAAGGAAGAAGTTTGTCTAAAATCCTTAGTAAGCAAAAAACACCTTAGTAGCCCAAAGATAAAACTTCAAGGCACGAACCACGTCCAAATGATGAATTAAACGTTCCTTCGAAGGAGGAGGATTAGGACACAAAGAAGGGGCCACAATCTCTTGATTGATGTTGTGATCTGACACGACTTTAGGGAGAAACCCTAACTTAGCACGTAGGACAGCCTTATCCAAATGGAACACCAGATAAGGAGGCTCACATTGCAAGGCGGCAATTTCAGATACTCTGCGCACAGAGGCAATAGCCAGTAGAAAAAAAACCTTCCAGGACAACAACTTAATGTAAATTTTTATGCATAGGCTCAAACGGAGCCCGTTGCAAAACTTTAAGAACCAGATTCAGACTCCAAGGCGAGCCGAAGATCTGAACACAGGTCTGATCCTAATCAGAGCCTTAACAAAAGACTAAACATCTGGAAGCTAAACGGGCAGTAAAACAGACAAGGCCAAAATCTGTCCCCTCAGGGAACTGGCCTAACGACCATTCTCCAGTCCATCCTGGAGAAACAATAGAATCCTGGCAATGTTAACTTTATGCCAAGGAAATCCACGCTCTTCACACCAGAATAAGTAGGTTCTCCACACCTTAAGATATATGCAACGAGTAACCGGCTTACGAGCTTGAATGAGAGCATTAATAACTCTCTCAGAAAACCCTCTCTTGGCAAGGACTAAGCGTTCATTCTCCACGCAGTCAGCCTTAGAGAATCTAGATTTTGATGAACAAAAGGACCCTGTTCCAGCGGATCCCTAGGACAAGGTAACCTCCATGGAGGAGAACATGACATCCTCACTAGATCCGCGAACTACGTCCTTCGCGGCCACGATGGAGAAATCCGTATTACCGACGCCTGCTCCTGCTTGATGCGGGCCACTACCCGAGGATGGAGTGGTAATGGTAGAAAAAGGTAGATTAGACTGAACCTCCAAGGCACCACTAATGCATCTATTAGCTCCGCCTGAGGATCCCTGGACCTCAACCCATATCTGGGTAGCTTGGTATTGAGACGAGATGCCATGAGATCTATCCCCGGCATTCCCCACATGTTGCCTATCTCCGCAGACACTTCTGGATGGAGAGACCATTCCCCAGGATGAAAGGATTGTCTGCTGAGAAAATCCGCTTCCCAGTTGTCCACACCCGGAATGTGGATCGCTGACAGTGAACAGCTGTGGGCCTCCGCCCACTCCAGAATCCGAGATACTTCCCTCATTGCTAGGGAGCTTCTCGTTCCCCCCTGATGGTTGATGTAAGCCACCGAGGTTATATTGCCTGATTGGAATCTGATAAACCGGGACAAACCCAGAAGAGGCCAAGCCTTCAGAGCATTGTAGATTGCTTGAAGTTCCAGAATGTTGATCGGGAGGGAGCGTTTCTCCTGAGACCACAGGCCCTGTGCCTTCTTGGCACCCAAACAGCTCCCCATCCTGAGAGACTAGCGTCCATAGTTACAATCTCCCAGGATGGTCTTAGAAAGGATGACCCTCGGGACACATGATCTGGACAGAGCCACCAAGAGAGCAATTCTCTTGACCGGCTGTCCAAGAAAATCTGTTGAGACAGATCCAAATGATCGCTGTTCCACTGTCTCAGCATGCACAGCTGTAATGGTCTGAGACAGAACCTGGCAAAGGGAATTATGTGCATGCTGGACACCATGAGACCAATTACCTCCATACACTGAGCCACAGATGGCCTTAAGGAGTTCCGGAGGGCAAGAAATGTCGAAGCTAGCTTGCAACGTCTCTGGTCAGTTAGAATTATCCTCATGGATATTGAGTCTATTATAGTACCCAGAAATTCTACCCTCGTGCTTGGAATAAGATTACTCTTTTCTAAGTTTATCTTCCATCCATGTGATGGTCCTCCGCCAGACGAAAAGATGGTGCTTGAACCAGAATGTCTTCCAAGTAGGGAGCTACTGCTATACCTTGGGTTCTGGTGACGGCTAGGAGAGCTCCTAGAACCTTTGTAAAGATTCTTGCAGCAGTAGCTAGACCAAACGGAAGTGCAATGAACTGAAAGTGCTGATCCAGGAACGCAAACCTTGGCAAATGTGAAAGTAGGCATCCTTCAGATCTATAGTGGTCATGAACTGCCCCTTCCTGAACGAGAGGAAGGATGGACCTTATTTTCTCCATCTTGAACGAGGGGACATTTAGAACTTGTTTAAAGGGATACTAAAGCCAACATTTTTCTTTCTTGATTCGGATAGATCATGCAATTTTAAACAACTTTCTAATTTACTCCTATTATCAATTTGTCTTTGTTCTCTTGCTATCTTTATTTGAAAAAGAAGGCATCTAAGCTAAGGAGCCAGACAATTTTTGGTTCAGACCCTGGACAGCATTTATCCACAAAATCAGCAAGGACAACCCAAGTTGTGAATCAAAAATGGGCCGGCTTCTAAACTTACATTCTTGCTTTTCAAATAAAGATAGCAAGAGAATAAAGAAAAATAGGAGTAAATTAGAAAGTTGCTTAAAATTGCATGCTCTACCTGAATCATGAAAGGTAAAATTTGGGTTGTGTCGCTTTAAGCACTTTAGGTCCAGAATCGGGCAGAAAGTTCCCTCCGTCTTTGGGACCACAAACAGGTTTGAGTAGTATCCCAAACCTCTTTCTGTGATAGGAACCAGGACAATAACCCCTAAGGATGACAGATCTCGCACGCATCCAAGAAAGGCATCCCTCTTTTCTGGTTTTGAAGACAGGCTTGAGAGGAGAAATCTGCCCTTGAGTGGATGAGATTTGAAACTTATCTTGTATCCCTGAGGTATGACCTAAAGGACCCATGGATCCTGCACATCCCTGAAACAAACGTCTGAAAACAGCGACAGTCTGCCCCTACACGATCCAGCGCCGGATCGGGGGCCGGCCCCTCATGCCGACTGAGCCGGCTTCCAAGTGCTCTTGGTTTGCTCGGGCTTAGAAGAGGACTGCTGATGTTGGGACTTTTCAGAACAAAAGGAGCGAGAATTAGATCCTTGTCCCTTAGATTTGTTCTTTTTATCCTGTGGTAGGAAGGCACCCTTGACCCCTGTAACCGTGGAGATAATTGAGTCCAGGCCTGGACCAAATAAAATATTTCCCTTAAAGAGGAGGGAAAGTAGTCTAGACTTGGAAGTCATGTCCGCAGACCAGGACTTCAGCCAAAGCGCCCAACGTGTCTCTACTGAGAAACCAGAGATTTTAGCATTCAGGCGAATAATCTGCATGTTTGCATCACAGATAAAAGAATTAGCAATTCTCAAAGCTTTAATTATTTCTTGGATAACATCAAGGGGACCCTCCACCTCGATCAAATATGCTAAGGAGTCACACCAGTAGGCCGCAGCTCCAGCAACCGAGGCAACAGCCGCTGCCGGTTGAAATAAATATAAATATAACCCCTACTAGATTATCCTCTAATATAATTTATCATGAGCCAGAAAACCTAACAGACCATCTATTGGATGATTTTGTTCACTCTCATTTGAATCCCAAATTGAACTTATATCCTATTCTTAGCAACAACACATATCTTAATGTATTTAAGGAATATATATTAGAAGATCTAGAAAGACTCCCAAAAAACCTACATTGCATTAAATCTAACCTTAATGCTAAAGAAAGGAATGCTAGTGATATGCCAGGCAGATAAGGGGAAAGGGATCATATTACAGGATCTCCCTATTTAACAGAAGCCTATAAAATACTTGGAGACAGGGACTATTATCAAAAACTATCATCAGACCCCACAGATAAATATCTAAAAACACTTTTAGGGATTGTTAACTTTGGGTACCAAGAAGGTATTTTATCAAAGGCAGAAAGAGATTACCTAATCCCTATCAAACCTAATTGTACATTCTATTATAACCTACCTAAGAATGCACAATGCCCCCCTGGTAGACCCAATATCGCGGGTATTGGCAGTTTAACTGACAATGTGCCAGCATATGTGGACTGTTTTTTACAACGGTATGTACTCACTTTAGACTCGTATATAAAAGATTCTCCTAATTTGATCCAAAAATTGGATAATTATGTTATACACAAAGATTTTTATATGGCTCTCATGTGTGTACACTCTTTACAGTCGAATATACAACACAAATGGGGTCTCAATGCTATCTCTAAATATCTGACAGGTGACTTTTATATCCCTGATTTACAGAAATAATTTATTTTACAATTAATTGCTTTTATACTACAACACAATTATTTTGTTTTTCAAGCTGAATATTATTTACAACTTAAGGGTACTCTTCCATGGGGACGAGGTTCACCCCGAGCTTTGCCAATTTTTTTATGGTCAGTTTTGAAGATCATTACATTTACGGCTCTGCATATCAGGCGAACCTGGTCTTCTATGGCAGATACTAGTCCTAAAGCCCGTTCACACTGGCCGTGTTATTCTCTCTCTCTCTCCTTGCCCAGTCCTGCGCGTCTGATCAGCTGTGCGCCTTCACTTGCCGGTCCTCGCGCTGCTGTCTTCACCTGCAGGGGTGCGCGTGCGATCAGCTGTGCTCTTTCACTTGCCCGGTCCTCGCGCTGCTATTTTCACTTGCAGGGGTGCGCGTGCGATCAGCTGTGCGCTTTCTAAGGCCAAGTGTTTGTCTGTACTGCGCATGACGGCTTCAGACAAACACTTGCCTTTTATAATATAGGATATTGATGACCTGCTGTTTTTATGGAAGGGGGATATAAGTTCTGCTGAATCTTTTGTTACACACCTTAATTCTAACAATATGGGTCTGACCTTTTCAAGTAATATCGAGGAGAGGTCCATAGTGTTCTTGGATCCATGTTTGTTCTTTTCTATGGATAACAGAATTATTACCACTACCCATTTTAAGACCGTTGATTGTAATAGTTATCTTAATTATAAGAGCAATCATCCTAAATCCTGGAAAAACAATATACCATATGGACAGTTTAAAAGAATACGCAGAAACTGTAGTCTTCTGAATGATTATGAACAACAGAGTATAATTCTTAAGAATCGCTTTATTGAAAAAGGATACCCTGAACTTGTTATCAATGCTGCATATGAACGCATACAAACTGACGATAGAAGATCCTATTTTAGACCAAAGGTCAAAAATAATATTAATAAGGACTATCAAGCTAATTCCACCTTTATTACCCAGTACAGTGTAAACCATATGAGAATTAAACTTATCATCAAAAAACATTGGGGACTGCTATGTAGGGATCCTATACTTGGTAAATTATTAGCACCTGAACCTAGATGTGTATTTAAGAGAGCACCTACATTAAAAAAATATCTGGCACCTAGTAAGGTGGTGGTTCATAAAACCAGTGATAGAAGTCACCACAACAAATTAGTAAAAAACCCACTGATTTTTGCACATTACCCCATAATAAACTTACTACTAGAAAAGGGGTAGCCAAGTACAATCTTAAAAATGGCAATATGTGCAAATGTATTAATCCCGGTTGCAATTCCTTCTCTTCCCATACCACAAATAAAAAGTTTATGATCCATCAAAATTTGTCATGCACATCTACATATGTTTATCTGTTAACCTGCAAGTTTTGTGGGGTCCAATATGTGGGCCGTACGTGCAGATTAATTAGAAATAGATGGAACAAACACTTTAGAAATATGAAGAATAACTTGAATGGTGTTCTCATTACTTTCAACATTTGTCCTATTGAATTCATCCCTCCATCTCATCTTTACAATAGATTCAACAGATTGAGACAGAGGGAAACATATTGGATATACAAACTGAAAACTTTGTTTCCCTCTGGTCTCAATATGAATATGGATTTGGCTGCCTTTTTAACCCCATAGATCTACTCTCTTTCCCTAGTAATGTTCCCTCTCCTTTAGTGAGGATGCCTCTTTGTCTGCTCACAGGCCCTTGATGCATTATCGTTTACTTTCAGCCACTTTTGAATTAATTATTCACTGGTCACCTTCCTAATTTGACCTACATCACCCTGACACCGCCCACTTTACACTCTTGGCAGTCTCTTTTCCATTTTTTATTTTTATATATATATTCACACTAGTGTATATATTTTCATCTACCAATGTCTTTATATGCACTTTTATTGAGTCCTTTTTTCTACACTGACACCCCGTTAGGAATCCTTTGACTCTACCCTGTACCCCGAATATGGGTATTTGGGTTGGATACCATTAGTTAGATGTGATATCTTTTTCACTGATATGCCTATATATCATTATTATTATATTTTTAATTGCTGCCTTGTTTGTTTAATATTTAATTTCTTATTCCCTAATTATCATATTTTGAGTTTTATTTGCATTATTTAGTTCTACCGATTAAGTATCATTCCTCTATCACATTCATTATCACGTGTTGGTATCTTATATCAAGTTGTCATATTGGCTCATCGAGTTACCGACCTCTATTTATTATTGTTGCTATGGGTGTCATGTGACACAGCTGTAATAGTTTATAATTTGCTCCCCACGCCCCTTCTCCTTCTCATTGGTCTGTGCTTTATCTTAAGCTCCTCACCACTTCTGCACTCCCTATCACATTGGTTAATTATCATTAAGACGTCTTTAGCACTTAGTCTACTCCCCCTATATATTTTATATTATTCATTATACCGGCTGATTATTCTTTTTGCACTTTATTTTGATTTAGGTGGTATTTGTATAGAGACGTTGTGGATTCCTGATACCTATTGAACCGTCTCTTTCTATCGCATTAGTATGGTAGTTGACTCCAAATGAACACGCCCTTTGTCACGCCCACTCCTCATGTCATCTGTTATGTTATATTTACATAGTAATACACACGGTTGTAAACAACACTCTCATCTAGATATAACCATATCTTTACGTGTATATATTTTAGGCTTCATTTATTGGGTATATTCTCTGCCACACATGTTCCCTATTGCTATGTTTACATGGTTAGCCACGCTTTCATCATAACCTAACGCACATAATAGCTAAACATTAGCTTTATTTTGATACAATGGTTCTATATATGCTTTATTATTATTATCTTTTGACCTGTGGAGTATAATGCGCAATATGTGTTTTTCACTATTTTGATATATATCTACTTAACGATTAGGAACAATCTTGATTTAAGGACATGTTGTATCCTATGATTCAGCCTACACCCCCTATACATGATTGGACATCCTAAGAGATGGCGTTAACCATCACCACCCCTTTTTATTTTCTAAATTTTTAACAATAGTGCTCTTATCAATATAGACACTATATAATAATGAGTGATATTATTCTGTTGTCCTGTAGGATATACTAACCCCTGAACAATTGGGACTCTCCCTGTATATTACGTAAAACTGGGTTTTTGTGATGAATTACACTCTGAACAGCTGTGTAATTTGTGGGTGTGGAACCCTCGCATATGCTGATTGGATATCACTAGTTATAAGTGTAGCAGCTTTGTGAATGTTTGTACAGCCTGATGAAACCGTGCTGTGACATGGAGAAACGCGTTGCTGATGTTTTTAACTTTTTAATATTTGTGACTTTGCTGCTGCACTTTTATCTTTCATCTGTCGGATTTACAACATTGTTGCTAACTCTGTGGTATCCATACATCTGCCATTGTGCCCAGGAGAGTATTGGCTTCCTCCTCTGACCGGTGTGTGAGACACCCTGTGGGAACTACCCTTTATCCCTGGATTTTCTCTGGTGGGACAAGGACCTTACTAGTTCCAGTTGCCTAGGAGTCTGCCGGGCGACTCTTTGGTCTCAGCTTGCCTGCACTGCACATTGCAGGAGCTGCCTGAGGATTTTGGAATTCTCTCTTTATGATAAATCTCTCCCTCAGGACTTTTTATCTATCTTCATTACATTTTGATATTTTATTCCACTCGTCATTTGTTTATTGTGAAACATATGTGTCATGTATTTATTCTCTACACATTTTGGCAATACTTGTGATATCAATACTGTATACTGATAGCTATCACTTTTTTGAGATATCGGTTACTATATTAAGCCTAGTGATATTATTATACCGGTTATTGTATTAAGATTATTTTATTTCTTATATTTTTTAGCCTATTAGATCTACTACTAGACAGACTACATAACCGGCCAAGACACATCATTTTATTTATTTATTTATATCACCTTTGTTAAAGGTATATCATTTAAAAAAAATATAAATCATTTGTTTATTATTTTATTCATTATTTATCTTACAATTGCTCAACTTTGGCGCCTCTTATAGATAACGGTCAGGTATTTTGTTCTTGCATGTCGTGTATCTGTATATTTCTTAGGAATGACAATAACAGACAAGTCAGAGTCATCCAAAGTAGCCAAAACCTCCTTAAGTAACACACAAAGGTGTTCTAGCTTAAACCTGAAGGATACAACTTCAGTATCAGAGGAAGGAGAAACTATCTGAATCCGAAGAATCCTCCTCCTCAGAGGAAACCTTCGGAATAGACGCAACTGAATCAGAATCCCTACTCCCCGACTCCTTAAATTTCCTCTTGCGCTGTCCCTGTAATACAGGAAAAGCAGAAAGTGCATCTGTTACCGCAGAAGATATCTGGGTAGCAATATCTTGTAATGTAACCCCAACCGGAGTTTGAGATGAAGCGCAGGGCACTGCCTGTGCGGACAACAAAGTGAGGAGAAAGCAGCGGCATCTCTTGAACAGGAGACCCCTGAACAGCGTCCGCCTTAGCTAATGGTGGCTCAGAATAAAAAAGTATATCCCTGTAATGTAAAGCTCTATCAATAGGGACAAAAAGTCTATCCCTGTAATGTAAAGCTCTATCAATAGGGACAAAAAGGGACTGGTGGTTCCACAGGCTACAGGTAATGTTTTGCAGGGCCACTTGGTCCATCTCCAACCAAAAACTCAACAATTAAAGAAAAAAAGCTGCTTTAATTTGCACAAAAAAACGTAACTGTCACTTTAAATTTGAAAAGGCAATAATATTTTTCAACAGCAGCATCTAAAACTCCAAAAAGTTAGTGCCCCTGCAAATCTCCAACAAAAAATTCTATAAGCAACAGCAGTAATAATGCACAAAAAACGTTACTGCTCCTTTAAATAATAAAACGCTTATAACAGCAGACTTTTTTCAAAACAAAACTGCAAAAGTTTATAACAATCTCAGGCAACCCCTCACCTCAGCACTTTTTGCCTACTTACCCTGCCAACCGGAGAGGAAAGCTCAACAGTGACTCCCAGACCGCAACACAAGCGCGCTTAGCAGCGTGACCACAAGCCGATCCTGAACTCCAAATGGAAAGAAACCGGAAAGGCGCGCAAACTACTTGTCGCCATGGCAAAAGCCTGCCCTAGTCGTGTGCGTCTCCCTAAACAAGCAACAAACCCGGCCGCCATTACAAACAAGCCAGCAACGGGACTACCCTCTCAAAGCCGCACAAACGGTAAACACACGCTGCCAAAAAAGAAACATGTCTAAACGCACGCTGCCTTAATATCTCCAGCAGCAGCCTTAGCCCATACAAAAAAAAACTGAGCCACAAGTGCCTAATTCCTGAATCCCCACAGAAATTACACCTGCCCGGCAGCAGGGCAGCACACCTGGTTTGAGAGACCTCCACCCTCTCATGGACCTGTGGAAAAAAAGGAAGGCTTATTAAACCTAAACAGACTTCCGAAGAAAGGGCAGCAACAACAAATTGGGAGGCGCAGTAAGGATTATGCCCCACAAGTTACCAAATGCTTAAAAGCCACAACTGCCCTACTGAAGAGACTGACATGGACTACGGCTAAACCCTCAGGAAGACAGAGCAAACCTGCCCTGCTTGAAAATAAACTCTTGATAGAAGAAACTTCTTTCAGACACCTAAACTTTACCACCTCCTTGCAATAGGCAAAGAGAATGACTAGGGTTGTGGGTAAGGGAGTGATATTTAACAGCTTTGCTGTGGTGCTCTTTGCCTCCTCCTGCTGGCAAGGAGTGATATTCCCAAAAGTAATTGTGATGATCCGTGGACTCATTAGAAAGAAACTTTACATTAATACATAAAGCCCCAAACCATAGCTGAGACTGTCTTAAAATAATGATACATACTTACCGAAAGACACCCATCCACATATAGCAGATAGCCAAACCAGTATTATTATTCTTTCTTTATAAAGCACCAACAGATTCCGCAGCGCTGTCCATGGGTAACAAAGGTAAAAGGACAGTACAATATGAGACACCAGACAAAATTTAACAAATAAATACAGGGGGAATTGGGAGCCCTGTTCCCGTAGGAACTTACAATCTAAATGGGTAGGAGGATGAGAAACAGTACTGAAAGATATCAGCAGAGGTAATGGTATAAGAGTATATTGTCAATCTGAAAAGGGAGGTAGGAGATGAATCCCTATGACCGATAACAGAGAACCCTTGAAAAGATTTCCTGCGAGGAAAACCATAAAATCAATAGGTGATACTCCCTTCACATCCCTCTGACAAACACTGCACTCTGAGAGGAATCGGGCTTCAGCCTGCTGAGAAGCGCATACCAACGTAGAAATCTTAGCACAAACTTACTTCACCACCTCCATAGGAGGCAAAGTTTGTAAAACTGATTTGTGGGTGTGGTGAGGGGTGTATTTATAGGCATTTTGAGGTTTGGGAAACTTTACCTCTCCTGGTAGGAATGTATATCCCATACGTCACTAGCTCATGGACTCTTGCTAATTACATAAAAAAGAAATCAAAGTATTACATTTGATTAATCCCCACTGTTCAATAACCTCCCTCAGGAGATATTAACCCATGATTCTATAAAGATAAAAGGAGTCACACTGTGACCCTGTCTTCAGCGTTTTCCACATAAGTAAAAATGTAAACTATTTTACCAGAATCTGTGCTGTGGAACAGAAACACAGCCTCTCAAGTGTGACAGTCTTGTAGCATCGCTCCTGACATCGACTTGAGTGAAGAAAGCAGACAGTGAAACTCGTCAACACTGATTGCTTAATGAGCTGTTAGCAGGCAGTCTGCATGGGTTCGCAGGAAGACTCTCCCTGCATCTCCAGACTCTTTTGTCAATGCTCTCACTGAGAGGCTGACAAGACTACTTAAAACTCCAGTTCCATATCGAAGGGCAGATACCCCTCCTGAGAAACAACTCCGAAATCTTCTGACACTTCTCTGCCATCCTCCTGTGACGAAAGGCAAAGAATGACTGGGGGAAAGGGGAAGTGGGAGAGGAATTTAAGTCTTTGGCTCCTCCTGGTGGCCAGGTTCAGTATTTCCAAACAGTAAGGAATGAAGCCGTGGACTCTCCTTATATTAAGAAGAAAAGTGCCCAATTCATAGCCGAGGGTGTCTTTTTTTTAAAAGATAAAATGTCATACTTACCGTTTAAGACACCCATCCACATATAGCAGACAGCCAAACCAGTACAGAGACATATCAGCAGAGGTAATGGTACAAGAGTATATAGCAGACAGCTAAACCAGTACTGAAACATATCAGCAGAGGTAATGGTACAAGAGTATATAGCAGACAGCTAAACCAGTACTGAAACATATCAGCAGAGGTAATGGTACAAGAGTATATAGCAGACAGCTAAACCAGTACTGAAACATATCAGCAGAGGTAATGGTAGAGGAGTATATAGCAGACAGCTAAACCAGTACTGAAACATATCAGCAGAGGTAATGGTACACGAGTATATAGCAGACAGCTAAACCAGTACTGAAACGTATCAGCAGAGGTAATGGTACAAGAGTATATAGCAGACAGCTAAACCAGTACTGAAACATATCAGCAGAGGTAATGGTAGAGGAGTATATAGCAGACAGCTAAACCAGTACTGAAACGTATCAGCAGAGGTAATGTTACATGAGTATATAGCAGACAGCTAAACCAGTACTGAAACGTATCAGCAGAGGTAATGGTACAGGAGTATATAGCAGACAGCTAAACCAGTAGTGAAACATATCTGCAGAGGTAATGGTACAAGAGTACATAGCAGACAGCTAACCAGTACTGAAACATATCAGCAGAGGTAATGGTACACGAGTATATAGCAGACAGCTAAACCAGTACTGAAACGTATCAGCAGAGGTAATGGTACAAGAGTATATAGCAGACAACTAAACCAGTACTGAAACAGATCAGCAGAGGTAATGGTACAGGAGTATATAGCAGACAGCTAAACCAGTACTGAAACATATCAGCAGAGGTAATGGTACAAGAGTATATAGCAGACAGCTAAACCAGTACTGAAACATATCAGCAGAGGTAATGGTACAAGAGTATATAGCAGACAGCTAAACCAGTACTGAAAAGTATCAGCAGAGGTAATGGTACAAGAGTATATAGCAGACAGCTAAACCAGTACTGAAACGTATCAGCAGAGGTAATGGTACAAGAGTATATAGCAGACAGCTAAACCAGTACTGAAAAATATCAGCAGAGGTAATGGTACAAGAGTATATAGCAGACAGCTAAACCAGTACTGAAACATATCAGCAGAGGTAATGGTACAAGAGTATATAGCAGACAGCTAAACCAGTACTGAAACATATCAGCAGAGGTAATGGTACAAGAGTATATAGCAGACAACTAAACCAGTACTGAAACGTATCAGCAGAGGTAATGGTACAAGAGTATATAGCAGACAGCTAAACCAGTACTGAAACATATCAGCAGAGGTAATGGTACAAGAGTATATAGCAGACAGCTAAACCAGTACTGAAACATATCAGCAGAGGTAATGGTTCAAGAGTATATAGCAGACAGCTAAACCAGTACTGAAACATATCAGCAGAGGTAATGGTACAAGAGTATATAGCAGACAGCTAAACCAGTACTGAAACATATCAGCAGAGGTAATGGTACAAGAGTATATAGCAGACAGCTAAACCAGTACTGAAACGTATCAGCAGAGGTAATGGTACAAGAGTATATAGCAGACAGCTAAACCAGTACTGAAACGTATCAGCAGAGGTAATGGTACAAGAGTATATAGCAGACAGCTAAACCAGTACTGAAACATATCAGCAGAGGTAATGGTACACGAGTATATAGCAGACAGCTAAACCAGTACTGAAACGTATCAGCAGAGGTAATGGTAGAGGAGTATATAGCAGACAGCTAAACCAGTAGTGAAACATATCAGCAGAGGTAATGGTACAAGAGTATATAGCAGACAGCTAAAGCAGTACTGAAACATATCAGCAGAGGTAATGGTACAAGAGTATATAGCAGACAGCTAAAGCAGTACTGAAACATATCAGCAGAGGTAATGGTACAAGAGTATATAGCAGACAGCTAAACCAGTACTGAAACATATCAGCAGAGGTAATGGTACAAGAGTATATAGCAGACAGCTAAACCAGTACTGAAACATATCAGCAGAGGTAATGGTACAAGAGTATATAGCAGACAGCTAAACCAGTAGTGAAACATATCAGCAGAGGTAATGGTACAAGAGTATATAGCAGACAGGTAAACCAGTACTGAAACAGATCAGCAGAGGTAATGGTACAAGAGTATATAGCAGACAGCTAAACCAGTACTGAAACATATCAGCAGAGGTAATGGTATAAGAGTATATAGCAGACAGCTAAACCAGTACTGAAACATATCAGCAGAGGTAATGGTACAAGAGTATATAGCAGACAGCTAAACCAGTACTGAAACATATCAGCAGAGGTAATGGTACAAGAGTATATAGCAGACAGCTAAACCAGTACTGAAACATATCAGCAGAGGTAATGGTACAAGAGTATATAGCAGACAGCTAAACCAGTACTGAAACATATCAGCAGAGGTAATGGTACAAGTGTATATAGCAGACAGCTAAACCAATACTGAAACATATCAGCAGATGTAATAGTACAAGAGTATATAGCAGACAGCTAAACCAGTACTGAAACGTATCAGCAGAGGTAATGGTACAAGAGTATATAGCAGACAGCTAAACCAGTACTTAAACATATCAGCAGAGGTAATGGTACAAGAGTATATAGCAGACAGCTAAACCAGTACTGAAACATATCAGCAGAGGTAATGGTACAGGAGTATATAGCAGACAGCTAAAGCAGTACTGAAACACATCAGCAGAGGTAATGGTACAGGAGTATATAGCAGACAGCTAAACCAGTACTGAAACATATCAGCAGAGGTAATGGTACAAGAGTATATAGCAGACAGCTAAACCAGTACTGAAACATATCAGCAGAGGTAATGGTACAAGAGTATATAGCAGACAGCTAAACCAGTACTGAAACATATCAGCAGAGGTAATGGTACAGGAGTATATAGCAGACAGCTAAACCAGTACTGAAACTCATCAGCAGAGGTAATGGTACAGGAGTATATAGCAGACAGCTAAACCAGTACTGAAACATATCAGCAGAGGTAATGGTACAAGAGTATATAGCATACAGCTAAACCAGTACTGAAACATATCAGCAGAGGTAATGGTACAGGAGTATATAGCAGACAGCTAAACCAGTACTGAAACTCATCAGCAGAGGTAATGGTACAGGAGTATATAGCAGACAGCTAAACCAGTACTGAAACATATCAGCAGAGGTAATGGTACAGGAGTATATAGCAGACAGCTAAACCAGTACTGAAACATATCAGCAGAGGTAATGGTACAAGAGTATATAGCAGACAGCTAAACCAGTACTGAAACATATCAGCAGATGTAATGGTACAAGAGTATATAGCAGACAGCTAAACCAGTACTGAAACATATCAGCAGAGGTAATGGTACAAGTGTATATAGCAGACAGCTAAACCAGTACTGAAACGTATCAGCAGAGGTAATGGTAGAGGAGTATATAGCAGACAGCTAAACCAGTACTGAAACATATCAGCAGAGGTAATGGTACACGAGTATATAGCAGACAGCTAAACCAGTACTGAAACATATCAGCAGAGGTAATGGTACAAGTGTATATAGCAGACAGCTAAACCAGTACTGAAACGTATCAGCAGAGGTAATGGTAGAGGAGTATATAGCAGACAGCTAAACCAGTACTGAAACATATCAGCAGAGGTAATGGTACACGAGTATATAGCAGACAGCTAAACCAGTACTGAAACATATCAGCAGAGGTAATGGTACAAGTGTATATAGCAGACAGCTAAACCAGTAGTGAAACGTATCAGCAGAGGTAATGGTACAAGAGTATATAGCAGACAGCTAAACCAGTACTGAAACATATCAGCAGAGGTAATGGTACAAGAGTATATAGCAGACAGCTAAACCAGTACTGAAACATATCAGCAGAGGTAATGGTACAGGAGTATATAGCAGACAGCTAAACCAGTACTGAAACATATCAGCAGAGGTAATGGTACAAGAGTATATAGCAGACAGCTAAACCAGTACTGAAACATATCAGCAGAGGTAATGGTACAAGAGTATATAGCAGACAGCTAAACCAGTAGTGAAACATATCAGCAGAGGTAATGGTACAAGAGTATATAGCAGACAGCTAAACTAGTACTGAAACATATCAGCAGAGGTAATGGTACAGGAGTATATAGCAGACAGCTAAACCAGTAGTGAAACATATCAGCAGAGGTAATGGTACAGGAGTATATAGCAGACAGCTAAACCAGTACTGAAACATATCAGCAGAGGTAATGGTACAAGAGTATATAGCAGACAGCTAAACCAGTAGTGAAACATATCAGCAGAGGTAATGGTACAAGAGTATATAGCAGACAGCTAAACCAGTACTGAAACATATCAGCAGAGGTAATGGTACAAGAGTATATAGCAGACAGCCAAACCAGTACTGAAACATATCAGCAGAGGTAATGGTACAAGAGTATATAGCAGACAGCTAAACCAGTAGTGAAACATATCAGCAGAGGTAATGGTACAAGAGTATATAGCAGACAGCTAAACCAGTACTGAAACATATCAGCAGAGGTAATGGTACAAGAGTATATAGCAGACAGCTAAATCAGTACTGAAACATATCAGCAGAGGTAATGGTACAGGAGTATATAGCAGACAGCTAAACCAGTACTGAAACATATCAGCAGAGGTAATGGTACAAGAGTATATAGCAGACAGCTAAACCAGTACTGAAACGTATCAGCAGAGGTAATGGTACAAGAGTATATAGCAGACAGCTAAACCAATACTGAAACATATCAGCAGAGGTAATGGTACAAGAGTATATAGCAGACAGCTAAACCAGTACTGAAACATATCAGCAGAGGTAATGGTACAAGAGTTTATAGCAGACAGCTAAACCAGTACTGAAACATATCAGCAGAGGTAATGGTACAAGAGTTTATAGCAGACAGCTAAACCAGTACTGAAACATATCAGCAGAGGTAATGGTACAGGAGTATATAGCAGACAGCTAAACCAGTACTGAAACATATCAGCAGAGGTAATGGTAGAGGAGTATATAGCAGACAGCTAAATCAGCAGAGGTAATGGTAGAGGAGTATATTGTCAACCTATAAAGGGAGGCAGCAGATGAATCCCTGAGACCGATTTACAGAGAGCCTTATGAAAAGCTTTCCCATAGGTGACAACATGACATCATCAGGCGCCGTCACATCCCTCAGACAAACACTGTACTGAGAGAGGAATGGGCTTCAATATGCTTAGAAGCGCCTTTCACTGCAGAAATCAAGCACATCATGCTTTACCACCTCCTAAGGAGGCTAAGTTTTAAAACTGAGGTATGATTGAGGTGGGCAGGGTATTTATAGGCATTTGAGGTTTGGGAAACATTGCCTCCTCCAGGTAGGAATGTATATCCCATCAGTAACAAGCTCGTGGACTCTCGCCACCTATATGAAAGAAATATACATCTGGCTACTACCATACATTGTGTCCCCCTACAGCAACACTATCAACCAGACATAGTCTCTAAACTTTATAAAACCACAATCACTTTCTATCACTGCTGACTACTTACACAATCGTCTGTCATCATTTACTCAGCTACACACCTCCAACAGAAGCATCTAACCAGGTGACCATAAATCCCTGAGCCCAACCACTGACAATATACCCCCGCACACTCACCGTCACCAGCCAGCATGTGACATATTTGTACAGCATCACTTTGCCCCAAATTGTGATGTACACACAGCGGTACCAAAAAGGCTGGCTCTGAAAAAGAGACAATTATTACATACCCCCCTGCAGTGTCTGTTATTTATATAGTATTACATATCCCCCTGCAGTGTCTGTTATTTATATAGTATTACATATCCCCCTGCAGTGCCTGGTATTTATATAGTATTACATATCCCCCTGCAGTGTCTGTTATTTATATAGTATTACATACCCCCCTGCAGTGTCTGTTATTTATATAGTATTACATATCCCCCTGCAGTGTCTGTTATTTATATAGTATTACATACCCCCCTGCAGTGTCTGTTATTTATATAGTATTACATACCCCCCTGCAGTGTCTGTTATTTATATAGTATTACATATCCCCCTGCAGTGTCTGTTATTTATATAGTATTACATATCCCCCTGCAGTGCCTGGTATTTATATAGTATTACATATCCCCCTGCAGTGTCTGTTATTTATATAGTATTACATATCCCCCTGCAGTGTCTGTTATTTATATAGTATTACATACCCCCTGCAGTGTCTGTTATTTATATAGTATTACATACCCCCCTGCAGTGTCTGTTATTTATATAGTATTACATATCCCCCTGAAAGTCTGTTATTTATATAGTATTACATATCCCCCTGCAGTGTCTGTTATTTATATAGTATTACATATCCCCCTGCAGTGCCTGGTATTTATATAGTATTACATATCCCCCTGCAGTGTCTGTTATTTATATAGTATTACATATCCCCCTGCAGTGCCTGGTATTTATATAGTATTACATATCCCCCTGCAGTGTCTGTTATTTATATAGTATTACATACCCCCCTGCAGTGTCTGTTATTTATATAGTATTACATACCCCCCTGCAGTGTCTGTTATTTATATAGTATTACATCCCCCCTGCAGGGTCTGTTATTTATATAGTATTACATATCCCCCTGAAAGTCTGTTATTTATATAGTATTACATACCCCCCTGAAAGTCTGTTATTTATATAGTATTACATACCCCCCTGCAGTGTCTGTTATTTATATAGTATTACATACCCCCCTGCAGTGTCTGTTATTTATATAGTATTACATACCCCCCTGCAGTGTCTGTTATTTATATAGTATTACATCCCCCCTGCAGTGTCTGTTATTTATATAGTATTACATCCCCCCTGCAGTGTCTGTTATTTATATAGTATTACATATCCCCCTGAAAGTCTGTTATTTATATAGTATTACATACCCCCCTGAAAGTCTGTTATTTATATAGTATTACATACCCCCCTGCAGTGTCTGTTATTTATATAGTATTACATACCCCCCTGCAGTGTCTGTTATTTATATAGTATTACATACCCCCCAGTGTCTGTTATTTATATAGTATTACATACCCCCCAGTGTCTTTTATTTATATAGTATTACATACCCCCCCTGCAGTGTCTGTTATTTATATAGTATTACATACCCCCCTGCAGTGTCTGTTATTTATATAGTATTACATACCCCCCTGCAGTGTCTGTTATTTATATAGTATTACATATCCCCCTGAAAGTCTGTTATTTATATAGTATTACATATCCCCCTGCAGTGCCTGGTATTTATATAGTATTACATATCCCCCTGCAGTGTCTGTTATTTATATAGTATTACATACCCCCCTGCAGTGTCTGTTATTTATATAGTATTACATACCCCCCTGCAGTGTCTGTTATTTATATAGTATTACATACCCCCCTGCAGTGCCTGGTATTTATATAGTATTACATACCCCCCTGCAGTGTCTGTTATTTATATAGTATTACATACCCCCCCCTGCAGTGTCTGTTATTTATATAGTATTACATACCCCCCTGCAGTGTCTGTTATTTATATAGTATTACATACCCCCCCTGCAGTGTCTGTTATTTATATAGTATTACATACCCCCCTGCAGTGTCTGTTATTTATATAGTATTACATACCCCCCTGCAGTGCCTGGTATTTATATAGTATTAAATACCCCCCTGCAGTGCCTGGTATTTATATAGTATTAAATACCCCCCTGCAGTGCCTGGTATTTATATAGTATTAAATACCCCCCCTGCAGTGCCTGGTATTTATATAGTATTAAATACCCCCCCCCCTGCAGTGCCTGGTATTTATATAGTATTAAATACCCCCCTGCAGTGTCTGTTATTTATATAGTATTACATACCCCCCTGCAGTGTCTTTTATTTATATAATATTACATACCCCCCTGCAGTGTCTGTTATTTATATAGTATTACATACCCCCCTGCAGTGTCTGTTATTTATATAGTATTACATACCCCCCTGCAGTGTCTGTTATTTATATAGTATTACATACCCCCCCTGCAGTGTCTGTTATTTATATAGTATTAAATACCCCCCTGCAGTGCCTGGTATTTATATAGTATTAAATACCCCCCCCCTGCAGTGCCTGGTATTTAAAATGTATTAAATACCCCCCTGCAGTGACTGGTATTTATATAGTATTAAATACCCCCCCTACAGTGCCTGGTATTTATATAGTATTAAATACCGACCTGCAGTGCCTGGTATTTATATAGTATTAAATACCCCCCTGCAGTGTCTGTTATTTATATAGTATTACATACCCCCCTGCAGTGCCTGTTATTTATATAGTATTACATACCCCCCTGCAGTGTCTTATTTATATAGTATTAAATACCCCCCTGCAGTGCCTGGTATTTATATAGTATTAAATACCCCCCCCTGCAGTGCCTGGTATTTATATAGTATTAAATTACCCCCCCCTGCAGTGCCTGGTATTTATATAGTATTAAATACCCCCCCTGCAGTGCCTGGTATTTATATAGTATTAAATACTCCCCTGCAGTGCCTGGTGTTTATAAATACTAGGCACTTCAGGGGGGTATTTAATACTATATAAATACCAGGCACTGCAGGGGGGGTATTTAATACTATATATAGTATTAAATACCCCCCCCTCTGCAGTGCCTGGTATTTATATAGTATTAAATACCCCCTGCAGTGCCTGGTATTAATATAGTATTAAATACCCCCCTGCAGTGCCTGGTATTAATATAGTATTAAATACCCCCCTGCAGTGCCTGGTATTTATATAGTATTAAATACCCCCCCCCTGCAGTGCCTGGTATTTATATAGTATTAAATACCCCCCCCCTGCAGTGCCTGGTATTTATATAGTATTAAATACCCCCCTGCAGTGACTGGTATTTATATAGTATTAAATACCCCCCCTACAGTGCCTGGTATTTATATAGTATTAAATACCCCCCTGCAGTGCCTGGTATTTATATAGTATTAAATACCCCCCTGCAGTTTCTGTTATTTATATAGTATTACATACCCCCCTGCAGTGTCTGTTATTTATATAGTATTACATACCCCCCTGCAGTGTCTGTTATTTATATAGTATTACATACCCCCCTGCAGTGTCTGTTATTTATATAGTATTACATACCCCCCCTGAAGTGTCTGTTATTTATATAGTATTACATACCCCCCTGCAGTGTCTGTTATTTATATAGTATTAAATACCCCCCTGCAGTGCCTGGTATTTATATAGTATTAAATACCCCCCCTGCAGTGCCTGGTATTTATATAGTATTAAATACCCCCCCCTGCAGTGCCTGGTATGTATATAGTATTAAATACCCCCCTGCAGTGTCTGTTATTTATTTAGTATTACATACCCCCCTGCAGTGTCTGTTATTTATATAGTATTACATAACCCCCTGCAGTGTCTGTTATTTATATAGTATTACATACCCCCCCTGCAGTGTCTGTTATTTATATAGTATTAAATACCCCCCTGCAGTGCCTGGTATTTATATAGTATTAAATACCCCCCCCTGCAGTGCCTGGTATTTATATAGTATTAAATACCCCCCCCCCCTGCAGTGCCTGGTATTTATATAGTATTAAATACCCCCCTGCAGTGACTGGTATTTATATAGTATTAAATACCCCCCCTACAGTGCCTGGTATTTATATAGTATTAAATACCCCCCTGCAGTGCCTGGTATTTATATAGTATTAAATACCCCCCTGCAGTGTCTGTTATTTATATAGTATTAAATACCCCCTTGCAGTGCCTGGTATTTATATAGTATTAAATACCCCCCCCCCCTGCAGTGCCTGGTATTTATATAGTATTAAATTACCCCCCCTGCAGTGCCTGGTATTTATATAGTATTAAATACCCCCCCTGCAGTGCCTGGTATTTATATAGTATTAAATACTCCCCTGCAGTGTCTGGTGTTTATAAATACCAGGCACTTCAGGGGGGTATTTAATACTATATAAATACCAGGCACTGCAGGGGGGGGTATTTAATACTATATATAGTATTAAATACCCCCCCTCTGCAGTGCCTGGTATTTATATAGTATTAAATACCCCCTGCAGTGCCTGGTATTAATATAGTATTAAATACCCCCCTGCAGTGCCTGGTATTAATATAGTATTAAATACCCCCCTGCAGTGCCTGGTATTTATATAGTATTAAATACCCCCCCTGCAGTGCCTGGTATTTATATAGTATTAAATACCCCCCCCCCCTGCAGTGCCTGGTATTTATATAGTATTAAATACCCCCCTGCAGTGCCTGGTATTTATATAGTATTAAATACTCCCCTGCAGTGCCTGGTGTTTATAAATACCAGGCACTTCAGGGGGGGTATTTAATACTATATAAATACCAGGCACTGCAGGGGGGGAATTTAATACTATATATAGTATTAAATACCCCCCCTCTGCAGTGCCTGGTATTTATATAGTATGAAATACCCCCTGCAGTGCCTGGTATTTATATAGTATTAAATACCCCCCTGCAGTGCCTGGTATTTATATAGTATTAAATACCCCCCTGCAGTGCCTGGTATTTATATAGTATTAAATACCCCCCTGCAGTGCCTGGTATTTATATAGTATTAAATACCCCCCTGCAGTGCCTGGTATTTATATAGTATTAAATACCCCCCTGCAGTGCCTGGTATTTATATAGTATTAAATACCCCCCTGCAGTGCCTGGTATTTATATAGTATTAAATACCCCCCTGCAGTGCCTGGTATTTATATAGTATTACATACCCCCTGCAGTGCCTGGTATTTATTTAGTATTAAATACCCCCCTGCAGTGCCTGGTATTTATATAGTATTACATACCCCCTGCAGTGCCTGGTATTTATTTAGTATTAAATACCTCCCTGCAGTGCCTGGTATTTATATAGTATTACATACCCCCCTGCAGTGCCTGGCATTTATATAGTATTAAATACCCCCTGCAGTGCCTGGTATTTATTTAGTATTAAATACCCCCCTGCAGTGCCTGGTATTTATATAGTATTAAATACCCCCTGCAGTGCCTGGTATTTATATAGTATTAAATACCCCCTGCAGTGCCTGGTATTTATTTAGTATTAAATACCTCCCTGCAGTGCCTGGTATTTGACAATCCTACAATCTCTATTCACAGTCACTGGTGTCCCTGCACACACAGATGATTTGAAGAACCAACTTGATGCCCCTTCCTATGCACAATACAACTCTTCTCACCAAGTACTCCTCAGTCAGGAAGTAGTTATCAGGAAGGTACGGCTGCAGCACGGTGTAAATGACCATAGTGCAGAGTCCAAGGCAGAGTCGCTTCATAGCCGGCACAATACTGAGAGAGAGGACAGAGGTTAGAGGTCAGACAGTATGACAGGCGGCATAATACTGAGGACAGAGGTTAGAGGTCAGACAGTATAACAGGCGGCATAATACTGAGAGAGGACAGAGGTTAGAGGTCAGACAGTATAACAGGCGGCACAATACTGAGAGAGGACAGAGGTCAGACAGTATAACAGGGGGCACAATACTGAGAGAGGACAGAGGTCAGACAGTATAACAGGCGGCACAATACTGAGAGAGGACAGAGGTCAGACAGTATAACAGGGGGCACAATACTGAGAGAGGACAGAGGTCAGACAGTATAACAGACGGCACAATACTGAGAGAAGACAGAGGTCAGACAGTATAACAGGTGGCACAATACTGAGAGAAGACAGAGGTCAGACAGTATAACAGGTGGCACAATACTGAGAGAGGACAGAGGTCAGACAGTATAACAGGCGGCACAATACGGAGAGAGGACAGAGGTCAGACAGTATAACAGGTGGCACAATACTAAGAGAGGTTAGAGGTCAGACAGTATAACAGGCGGCACAATACTGAGAGAGGACTGAGGTCAAGACAGTATAGCAGGCGGCACAATACTGAGAGAGGACTGAGGTCAGGCAGTATAACAGGCGGCACAATACTGAGAGAGGACAGAGGTCAGACAGTATAGCAGGCGGCACAATACTGAGAGAGGTCAGACAGTATAGCAGGCGGCACAATACAGAGAGAGGACAGAGGTCAGACAATATAACAGGCGGCACAATACAGAGAGAGGACAGAGGTCAGACAGTATAACAGGCGGCACAATACGGAGAGAGGACAGAGGTCAGACAGTATAACAGGTGCACAATACTGAGAGAGGACAGAGGTCAGACAGTATAACAGGCGGCACAATACAGAGAGAGGACAGAGGTCAGACAGTATAACAGGCAGCACAATAATGAGAGAGGACAGAGGTCAGACAGTATAAAAGGAGGCACAATACTGAGAGAGGAAAGAGGTCAGACAGTATAACAGGCGGCACAATACTGAGAGAGGACAGAGGTCAGACAGTATAACAGGCGGCACAATACGGAGAGAGGACAGAGGTCAGACAGTATAACAGGCGGCACAATACGGAGAGAGGACAGAGGTCAGACAGTATAACAGGCGGCACAATACTAAGAGAGGACAGAGGTCAGACAGTATAACAGGCGGCACAATACAGAGAGAGGACAGAGGTCAGACAATATAACAGGCGGCACAATACTGAGAGAGGACAGAGGTCAGACAGTATAACAGGCGGCACAATACTGAGAGAGGACAGAGGTCAGACAGTATAACAGGCGGCACAATACGGAGAGAGGACAGAGGTCAGACAGTATAACAGGCGGCACAATACTGAGAGAGGAAAGAGGTCAGACAGTATAACAGGCGGCACAATACAGAGAGAGGACAGAGGTCAGACAATATAGCAGGCGGCACAATACAGAGAGAGGACAGAGGTCAGACAGTATAGCAGGCGGCACAATACTGAGAGAGGACAGAGGTCAGACAGTATAACAGGCGGCACAATACAGAGAGAGGACAGAGGTCAGACAGTATAGCAGGCGGCACAATACTGAGAGAGGACAGAGGTCAGACAGTATAACAGGCGGCACAATACTAAGAGAGGACAGAGGTCAGACAGTATAACAGGCAGCACAATACTGAGAGAGGACAGAGGTCAGACAGTATAACAGGCAGCACAATACTAAGAGAGGACAGAGGTCAGACAGTATAACAGACGGCACAATACGGAGAGAGGACAGAGGTCAGACAGTATAGCAGGCGGCACAATACAGAGAGAGGACAGAGGTCAGACAGTATAACAGGCGGCACAATACGGAGAGAGGACAGAGGTCAGACAGTATAACAGGCGGCACAATACTGAGAGAGGACAGAGGTCAGACAGTATAACAGGCAGCACAATACTAAGAGAGGACAGAGGTCAGACGGTATAACAGGCCGCACAATACTAAGAGAGGACAGAGGTCAGACAGTATAACAGGCGCACAATACTGAGAGAGGACAGAGGTCAGACAGTATAACAGGCGGCACAATACGGAGAGAGGACAGAGGTCAGACAGTATAACAGGTGGCACAATATGGAGAGAGGACAGAGGTCAGACAGTATAACAGGCAGCACAATACTGAGAGAGGACAGAGGTCAGACAGTATAGCAGGCGGCACAATAATGAGAGAGGACAGAGGTCAGACAGTATAACAGGCGGCACAATACTAAGAGAGGACAGAGGTCAGACAGTATAACAGGCAGCACAATACTGAGAGAGGACAGAGGTCAGACAGTATAACAGGCGGCACAATACTAAGAGAGGACAGAGGTCAGACAGTATAACAGGCGGCACAATACTGAGAGAGGACAGAGGTAAGACAGTATAACAGGCAGCACAATACTGAGAGAGGACAGAGGTCAGACAGTATAGCAGGCGGCACAATAATGAGAGAGGACAGAGGTCAGACAGTATAACAGGCGGCACAATACTAAGAGAGGACAGAGGTCAGACAGTATAACAGGCGGCACAATACTGAGAGAGGACAGAGGTCAGACAGTATAACAGGCGGCACAATACTGAGAGAGGACAGAGGTCAGACAGTATAACAGGCGGCACAATACTGAGAGAGGACAGAGGTCAGACAATATAACAGGCGGCACAATACTAAGAGAGGACAGAGGTCAGACAGTATAACAGGCAGCACAATACTAAGAGAGGACAGAGGTCAGACAGTATAACAGGTGGCACAATACGGAGAGAGGACAGAGGTCAGACAGTATAAAAGGCGGCACAATACTGAGAGAGGACAGAGGTCAGACAATATAGCAGGCGGCACAATACTGAGAGAGGACAGAGGTCAGACAGTATAACAGGCGGCACAATACTGAGAGAGGTCAGACAGTATAACAGGCGGCACAATACTAAGAGAGGACAGAGGTCAGACAGTATAACAGGCGGCACAATACTGAGAGAGGACAGAGGTCAGACAGTATAACAGGCGGCACAATACTGAGAGAGGACAGAGGTCAGACAGTATAACAGGCGGCACAATACTAAGAGAGGACAGAGGTCAGACAGTATAACAGGCAGCACAATACTGAGAGAGGACAGATGTCAGACAGTATAACAGGCGGCACAATACTAAGAGAGGACAAAGGTCAGACAGTATAACAGGCGGCACAATACTAAGAGAGGACAGAGGTCAGACAGTATAGCAGGCGGCACAATACTGAGAGAGGTCAGACAGTATAGCAGGCGGCACAATACGGAGAGAGGACAGAGGTCAGACAGTAAAACAGGCGGCACAATACTGAGAGAGGACAGAGGTCAGACAGTATAACAGGCGGCACAATACTGAGAGAGGACAGAGGTCAGACAGTATAACAGGCGGCACAATACTAAGAGAGGACAGAGGTCAGACAGTATAACAGGCGGCACAATACGGAGAGAGGACAGAGGTCAGACAGTATAACAGGCGGCACAATACTAAGAGAGGACAGAGGTCAGACAGTATAACAGGCGGCACAATACGGAGAGAGGACAGAGGTCAGACAGTATAACAGGCGGCACAATACAGAGAGGACAGAGGTCAGACAGTATAACAGGCGGCACAATACAGAGAGAGGACAGAGGTCAGACAATATAACAGGCGGCACAATACAGAGAGAGGACAGAGGTCAGACAATATAACAGGCGGCACAATACTGAGAGAGGACAGAGGTCAGACAGTATAACAGGCAGCACAATACTGAGAGAGGACAGAGGTCAGACAGTATAACAGGCAGCACAATACTGAGAGAGGACAGAGGTCAGACAGTATAACAGGCGGCACAATACTGAGAGAGGTAAGACAGTATAACAGGCGGCACAATACTGAGAGAGGACAGAGGTCAGACAGTATAACAGGAGGCACAATACGGAGAGAGGACTGAGGTCAGACAGTATAACAGGCAGCACAATACTAAGAGAGGACAGAGGTCAGACAGTATAGCAGGCGGCACAATACTGAGAGAAGACAGAGGTCAGACAGAATAACAGGCGGCACAATACTGAGAGAGGACAGAGGTCAGACAATATAACAGGCGGGACAATACAGAGAGAGGACAGAGGTCAGACAATATAACAGGCGGCACAATACAGAGAGAGGACAGAGGTCAGACAGTATAACAGGCGGCACAATACTGAGAGAGGACAGAGGTCAGACAGTATAACAGGCGGCACAATACTAAGAGAGGACAGAGGTCAGACAGTATAACAGGCGGCACAATACTGAGAGAGGACAGAGGTCAGACAGTATAACAGGTGGCACAATACGGAGAGAGGACAGAGGTCAGACAATATAACAGGAGGCACAATACTGAGAGAGGTAAGACAGTATAACAGGCGGCACAATACTGAGAGAGGACAGAGGTCAGACAATATAACAGGCGGCACAATACGGAGAGAGGACAGAGGTCAGACAGTATAACAGGCGGCACAATACTGAGAGAGGACAGAGGTCAGACAGTATAACAGGCGGCACAATACTAAGAGAGGACAGAGGTCAGACAGTATAACAGGCGGAACAATACTGAGAGAGGACAGAGGTCAGACAGTATAACAGGCGGCACAATACGGAGAGAGGACAGAGGTCAGACAGTATAACAGGCGGCACAATACTGAGAGAGGACAGAGGTCAGACAGTATAACAGGCAGCACAATACTGAGAGAGGACAGAGGTCAGACAGTATAACAGGTGGCACAATACTGAGAGAGGACAGAGGTCAGGCAGTATAACAGGCGGCACAATACTGAGAGAGGACAGAGGTCAGACAGTATAACAGGCGGTACAATACTGAGAGAGGACAGAGGTCAGACAGTATAACAGGTGGCACAATACTGAGAGAGGACAGAGGTCAGGCAGTATAACAGGCGGCACAATACTGAGAGAGGACAGAGGTCAGACAGTATAACAGGCGGCACAATACTGAGAGAGGACAGAGGTCAGACAGTATAACAGGCAGCACAATACTGAGAGAGGACAGAGGTCAGACAGTATAACAGGCAGCACAATACTGAGAGAGGACAGAGGTCAGACAGTATAACAGGCAGCACAATACTGAGAGAGGACAGAGGTCAGACAGTATAACAGGCGGCACAATACGGAGAGAGGACAGAGGTCAGACAGTATAACAGGCAGCACAATACTAAGAGAGGACAGAGGTCAGACAGTATAACAGGCGGCACAATACTAAGAGAGGACAGAGGTCAGACAGTATAGCAGGCGGCACAATACTGAGAGAGGTCAGACAGTATAACAGGCGGCACAATACGGAGAGAGGACAGAGGTCAGACAGTATAACAGGCGGCACAATACGGAGAGAGGACAGAGGTCAGACAGTATAACAGGAGGCACAATACGGAGAGAGGACTAAGGTCAGACAGTATAACAGGCAGCACAATACTAAGAGAGGACAGAGGTCAGACAGTATAACAGGCGGCACAATACGGAGAGAGGACAGAGGTCAGACAGTATAACAGGCGGCACAATACGGAGAGAGGACAGAGGTCAGACAGTATAACAGGCAGCACAATACAGAGAGAGGACAGAGGTCAGACAGTATAACAGGCGGCACAATACTGAGAGAGGACAGAGGTCAGACAGTATAACAGGCAGCACAATACTGAGAGAGGACAGAGGTCAGACAGTATAACAGGCAGCACAATACGGAGAGAGGACAGAGGTCAGACAATATAACAGGCGGCACAATACTGAGAGAGGACAGAGGTCAGACAGTATAACAGGCAGCACAATACTGAGAGAAGACAGAGGTCAGACAGTATAACAGGCGGCACAATACTGAGAGAGGACAGAGGTCAGACAGTATAACAGGTGGCACAATACGGAGAGAGGACAGAGGTCAGACAGTATAACAGGTGGCACAATACGGAGAGAGGACAGAGGTCAGGCAGTATAACAGGCGGCACAATACTGAGAGAGGACAGAGGTCAGACAGTATAACAGGCAGCACAATACTGAGAGAGGACAGAGGTCAGACAGTATAACAGGCGGCACAATACTAAGAGAGGACAGAGGTCAGACAGTATAACAGGCAGCACAATACGGAGAGAGGACAGAGGTCAGACAGTATAACAGGCGGCACAATACGGAGAGAGGACAGAGGTCAGACAGTATAACAGGCGGCACAATACTGAGAGAGGACAGAGGTCAGACAGTATAACAGGTGGCACAATACGGAGAGAGGACAGAGGTCAGGCAGTATAACAGGCGGCACAATACTGAGAGAGGACAGAGGTCAGACAGTATAACAGGCGGCACAATACGGAGAGAGGACAGAGGTCAGACAGTATAACAGGCGGCACAATACGGAGAGAGGACAGAGGTCAGACAGTATAACAGGCAGCACAATACAGAGAGAGGACAGAGGTCAGACAGTATAACAGGCGGCACAATACAGAGAGAGGACAGAGGTCAGACAGTATAACAGGCGGCACAATACTGAGAGAGGACAGAGGTCAGACAGTATAACAGGCAGCACAATACTGAGAGAGGACAGAGGTCAGACAGTATAACAGGCAGCACAATACTGAGAGAGGACAGAGGTCAGACAATATAACAGGCAGCACAATACTGAGAGAGGACAGAGGTCAGACAGTATAACAGGCAGCACAATACTGAGAGAGGACAGAGGTCAGACAGTATAACAGGCAGCACAATACTGAGAGAGGACAGAGGTCAGACAGTATAACAGGCAGCACAATACGGAGAGAGGACAGAGGTCAGGCAGTATAACAGGCAGCACAATACTGAGAGAGGACAGAGGTCAGACAGTATAACAGGCAGCACAATACTGAGAGAGGACAGAGGTCAGACAGTATAACAGGCAGCACAATACTGAGAGAGGACAGAGGTCAGACAGTATAACAGGCAGCACAATACTGAGAGAGGACAGAGGTCAGACAGTATAACAGGCAGCACAATACTGAGAGAGGACAGAGGTCAGACAGTATAACAGGCGGCACAATACTGAGAGAGGACAGAGGTCAGACAGTATAACAGACGGCACAATACTGAGAGAAGACAGAGGTCAGACAGTATAACAGGCGGCACAATACTGAGAGAGGACAGAGGTCAGACAGTATAACAGGCGGCACAATACTAAGAGAGGACAGAGGTCAGACAGTATAACAGGCGGCACAATACTGAGAGAGGACAGAGGTCAGACAGTATAACAGGCGGCACAATACTGAGAGAGGACAGAGGTCAGACAGTATAACAGGCGGCACAATACTGAGAGAGGACAGAGGTCAGACAGTATAGCAGGCGGCACAATACTGAGAGAGGTCAGAGGTCAGACAGTATAACAGGCAGCACAATACTGAGAGAGGACAGAGGTCAGACAGTATAACAGGCGGCACAATACTGAGAGAGGACAGAGGTCAGACAGTATAACAGGCAGCACAATACTGAGAGAGGACAGAGGTCAGACAGTATAACAGGCAGCACAATACTGAGAGAGGACAGAGGTCAGACAGTATAACAGGCAGCACAATACTGAGAGAGGACAGAGGTCAGACAGTATAACAGGCGGCACAATACTGAGAGAGGACAGAGGTCACAGACAGTATAACAGGCAGCACAATACTGAGAGAGGACAGAGGTCAGACAGTATAACAGGCAGCACAATACTGAGAGAGGACAGAGGTCAGACAGTATAACAGGCGGCACAATACTGAGAGAGGACAGAGGTCAGACAGTATAACAGACGGCACAATACTGAGAGAAGACAGAGGTCAGACAGTATAACAGGCGGCACAATACTGAGAGAGGACAGAGGTCAGACAGTATAACAGGCGGCACAATACTAAGAGAGGACAGAGGTCAGACAGTATAACAGGCGGCACAATACTGAGAGAGGACAGAGGTCAGACAGTATAACAGGCGGCACAATACTGAGAGAGGACAGAGGTCAGACAGTATAACAGGCGGCACAATACTGAGAGAGGACAGAGGTCAGACAGTATAGCAGGCGGCACAATACTGAGAGAGGTCAGAGGTCAGACAGTATAACAGGCAGCACAATACTGAGAGAGGACAGAGGTCAGACAGTATAACAGGCGGCACAATACTGAGAGAGGACAGAGGTCAGACAGTATAACAGGCAGCACAATACTGAGAGAGGACAGAGGTCAGACAGTATAACAGGCAGCACAATACTGAGAGAGGACAGAGGTCAGACAGTATAACAGGCAGCACAATACTGAGAGAGGACAGAGGTCAGACAGTATAACAGGCGGCACAATACTGAGAGAGGACAGAGGTCAGACAGTATAACAGGCAGCACAATACTGAGAAAGGACAGAGGTCAGACAGTATAACAGGCAGCACAATACTGAGAGAGGACAGAGGTCAGACAGTATAACAGGCGGCACAATACTGAGAGAGGACAGAGGACAGACAGTATAACAGGCGGCACAATACGGAGAGAGGACAGAGGTCAGACAATATAACAGGCGGCACAATACTGAGAGAGGACAGAGGTCAGACAGTATAGCAGGCGGCACAAGTGGAATGTGGCAGAAATGCATTACTCACCTGTTCGGTCGCTGTCCCTCAGTATCAGTCATCTCCCCCCTCACAAGCTTCTGGTAGTTACACATTGAGAACTGTGGCCCCACCAGGAATCCCCCATAGTAATAGCTAAAGCCACAAACTTCAAGCAATGATGGAACACTCTTCACTGCATAGATCTGCTGCTCTGCTGTGAGTGAGCTCTGCCATAGAGAGAGGAGGAAAACGTCACACAAGCCACGGGATTAAAGGGTACAATAGGAGTTATAGGGAGCGTTATACTGTGCAATAGGAGGAGTTATAGGGAGGGTTATACAGTGCAATAGGAGTTATAGGGAGGGTTATACGGTGCAATAGGAGTTATAGGGAGGGTTATACGGTGCAATAGGAGGAGTTATAGGGAGGGTTATATGGTACAATAGGAGGAGTTATAGGGAGGGTTATATGGTGCAATAGGAGGAGTTATAGGGAGGGTTATATGGTGCAATAGGAGGAGTTATAGGGAGGGTTATATGGTGCAATAGGAGGAGTTATAGGGAGGGTTATACAGTGCAATAGGAGTTATAGGGAGGGTTATACGGTGCAATAGGAGTTATAGGGAGGGTTATACGGTGCAATAGGAGTAATAGGGAGGGTTATACGGTGCAATAGGAGGAGTTATAGGGATGGTTATATGGTACAATAGGAGGAGTTATAGGGAGGGTTATACGGTGCAATAGGAGGAGTTATAGGGAGGGTTATATGGTGTAATAGGAGGAGTTATAGGGAGCGTTATACTGTGCAATAGGAGGAGTTATAGGGAGGGTTATACAGTGCAATAGGAGGGGTTATAGGGAGGGTTATATGGTGCAATAGGAGGAGTTATAGGGAGGGTTATACGGTGCAATAGGAGGAGTTATAGGGAGGGTTATATGGTGCAATAGGAGGAGTTATAGGGAGGGTTATATGGTGTAATAGGAGGAGTTATAGGGAGGGTTATACAGTGCAATAGGAGTTATAGGGAGGGTTATACGGTGCAATAGGAGGAGTTATAGGGAGGGTTATATGGTGTAATAGGAGGAGTTATAGGGAGGGTTATACAGTGCAATAGGAGTTATAGGGAGGGTTATATGGTGCAATAGGAGGAGTTATAGGGAGGGTTATACAGTGCAATAGGAGTTATAGGGAGGGTTATACGGTGCAATAGGAGTTATAGGGAGGGTTATACGGTGCAATAGGAGGAGTTATAGGGAGGGTTATACGGTGCAATAGGAGTTATAGGGAGGGTTATACAGTGCAATAGGAGTTATAGGGAGGGTTATATGGTGCAATAGGAGGAGTTATAGGGAGGGTTATATGGTGCAATAGGAGGAGTTATAGGGAGGGTTATACAGTGCAATAGGAGTTATAGGGAGGGTTATATGGTGCAATAGGAGGAGTTATAGGGAGGGTTATACGGTACAATAGGAGGAGTTATAGGGAGGGTTATACGGTGCAATAGGAGGAGTTATAGGGAGGGGTATACGGTGCAATAGGAGGAGTTATAGGGAGGGTTATACGGTGCAATAGGAGGAGTTATAGGGAGGGTTATACGGTGCAATAAGAGGAGTTATAGGGAGGGTTATACGGTGCAATAGGAGGAGTTATAGGGAGGGTTATATGGTGTAATAGGAGGAGTTATAGGGAGGGTTATATGGTGCAATAGGAGGAGTTATAGGGAGGGTTATAAGGTGCAATAGGAGGAGTTATAGGGAGGGTTATACGGTGAAATAGGAGGAGTTATAGGGAGAGTTATATGGTGCAATATGAGGAGTTATAGGGAGGGTTATACGGTGCAATAGGAGGAGTTATAGGGAGGGTTATACGGTGAAATAGGAGGAGTTATAGGGAGGGGTATATGGTGCAATAAGAGGAGTTATAGAGAGGGTTACACTGTGCAATAGGAGGAGTTATAGGGAGGGTTACACTGTGCAATAGGAGGAGTTATAGGGAGGGTTATACAGTGCAATAGGAGTTATAGGGAGGGTTATACGGTGCAATAGGAGGAGTTATAGAGAGGGTTACACTGTGCAATAGGAGGTGTTATAGGGAGGGTTATATGGTACAATAGGAGGAGTTATAGGGAGGGTTATATGGTACAATAGGAGGAGTTATAGGGAGGGTGATATGGTGCAATAGGAGGAGTTATAGGGAGGGTGATATGGTGCAATAGGAGGAGTTATAGGGAGGGGTATATGGCACAATAAGAGGAGTTATAGGGAGGGTTATATGGTGCAATAGGAGGAGTTATAGGGAGGGTTATATGGTGCAATAGGAGGAGTTATAGGGAGGGTTATATGGTACAATAGGAGGAGTTATAGGGAGCGTTATATGGTACAATAGGAGGAGTTATAGGGAGGGTTATATGGTACAATAGGAGGAGTTATACGGAGAGTTATATGGTGCAATAGGAGGAGTTATAGGGAGGGTTATATGGTGCAATAGGAGGAGTTATAGGGAGGGTTATACAGTGCAATAGGAGGAGTTATAGGGAGGGTTATATGGTACAATAGGAGGAGTTATAGGGAGGGTTATACGGTGCAATAGGAGGAGTTATAGGGAGGGTTATATGGTACAATAGGAGGAGTTATAGGGAGGGTTATATGGTGCAATAGGAGGAGTTATAGGGAGGGTTATATGGTGCAATAGGAGGAGTTATAGGGAGGGTTATATGGTACAGTAGGGTTATGTGGTGCAATAGGAGGAGTTATAGGGAGGGTTATATGGTGCAATAGGAGGAGTTATAGGGAGGGTTATATGGTACAATAGGAGGAGTTATAGGGAGCGTTATATGGTACAATAGGAGGAGTTATAGGGAGGGTTATATGGTACAATAGGAGGAGTTATAGGGAGGGTTATATGGTGCAATAGGAGTTATAGGGAGGGTTATATGGTGCAATAAGAGGAGTTATAGGGAGGGTTATATGGTGCAATAGGAGGAGTTATATGGAAGGTTATATGGTACAATAAGAGGAGTTATAGGGAGGGTTATATGGTGCAATAGGAGGAGTTATATGGAAGGTTATATGGTACAATAGGAGGAGTTATAGGGAGGGTTATATGGTGCAATAGGGGGAGTTATAGGGAGGGTTATATGGTACAATAGGAGGAGTTATAGGGAGGGTTATATGGTGCAATAGGAGGAGTTATAGGGAGGGTTATATGGTGCAATAGGAGGAGTTATAGGGAGGGTTATACGGTGCAATAGGAGGAGTTATAGGGAGGGTTATATGGTGCAATAGGAGGAGTTATAGGGAGCAGTTATATGGTGCAATAGGAGGAGTTATAGGGAGCAGTTATATGGTGCAATAGGAGGAGTTATAGGGAGGGTTATACGGTGCAATAGGAGGAGTTATAGGGAGGGTTATACGGTGCAATAGGAGGAGTTATAGGGAGGGTTATACGGTGCAATAGGAGGAGTTATAGGGAGGGTTATACGGTGCAATAGGAGGAGTTATAGGGAGGGTTATACGGTGCAATAGGAGGAGTTATAGGGAGGGTTATACGGTGCAATAGGAGGAGTTATAGGGAGGGTTATATGGTGCAATAGGAGTTATAGGGAGGGTTATACGGTGCAATAGGAGTTATAGGGAGGGTTATACGGTGCAATAGGAGTTATAGGGAGGGTTATATGGTACAATAGGAGGAGTTATAGGGAGGGTTATATGGTACAATAGGAGGAGTTATAGGGAGGGTTATATGGTGCAATAGGAGGAGTTATAGGGAGGGCTATACGGTGCAATAGGAGGAGTTATAGGGAGGGGTATATGGTGCAATAAGAGGAGTTATAGGGAGGGTTATACGGTACAATAAGAGGAATTATAGGGAGGGTTATATGGTGCAATAGGAGGAGTTATAGGGAGGGTTATATGGTACAATAGGAGGAGTTATAGGGAGGGTTATATGGTACAATGGGAGGAGTTATAGGGATGGTTATATGGTACAATAGGAGGAGTTATATGGAGGGTTATATGGTACAATAGGAGGAGTTATAGGGAGGGTTATATGGTACAATGGGAGGAGTTATAGGGATGGTTATATGGTACAATAGGAGGAGTTATAGGGAGGGTTATACGGTGCAATAGGAGGAGTTATATGGAGGGTTATATGGTACAATAGGAGGAGTTATAGGGAGGGTTATATGGTACAATGGGAGGAGTTATAGGGATGGTTATATGGTACAATAGGAGGAGTTATAGGGAGGGTTATACGGTACAATAGGATGAGTTATAGGGAGGGTTATATGGTACAATAGGAGGAGTTATAGGGAGGGTTATATGGTGCAATAAGAGGAGTTATAGGGAGGGTTATATGGTACAATGGGAGGAGTTATAGGGAGGGTTATATGGTACAATGGGAGGAGTTATAGGGAGGGCTATATGGTGCAATTGGATGAGTTATAGGGAGGGTTATATGGTGCAATAGGAGGAGTTATAGGGAGGGTTATATGGTGCCATAGGATGAGTTATAAGGAGGGTTATATGGTGCAATAGGAGGAGTTATAGGGAGGGTTATATGGTGCAGTAGGAGGAGTTATAGGGAGGGTTATACGGTACAATAAGAGGAGTTATAGGGAGGGTTATATGGTACAATGGGAGGAGTTATAGGGAGGGTTATATGGTACAATGGGAGGAGTTATAGGGAGGGTTATATGATGCAATAGGAGGAGTTATAGGGAGGGTTATATGGTGCAATTGGATGAGTTATAGGGAGGGTTATATGGTGCAATAAGAGGAGTTATAGGGAGGGGTATATGGTGCAATAAGAGGAGTTATAGGGAGGGTTATATGGTGCAGTAGGAGGAGTTATAGGGAGGGTTATATGGTACAATAGGAGGAGTTATAGGGAGGGTTATACGGTGCAATAGGAGGAGTTATAGGGAGGGTTATATGGTGCAATAGGAGGAGTTATAGGGAGGGTTATACGGTGCAATAGGAGGAGTTATAGGGAGGGTTATACGGTGCAATAGGAGGAGTTATAGGGAGGGTTATATGGTGCAATAGGAGGAGTTATAGGGAGGGTTATACGGTGCAATAGGAGGAGTTATAGGGAGGGTTATACGGTACAATAAGAGGAGTTATAGGGAGGGTCATACGGTGCAATAGGAGGAGTTATAGGGAGGGTTATATGGTACAATAAGAGGAGTTATAGGGAGGGTTATATGGTACAATGGGAGGAGTTATAGGGAGGGTTATATGATGCAATAGGAGGAGTTATAGGGAGGGTTATATGGTGCAATTGGATGAGTTATAGGGAGGGTTATATGGTGCAATAAGAGGAGTTTGTTACAGAAGCATTAGTTATTCTGTTGTGAAGAGCTTATTTCCCAGCAGCAATGCCTGAACCAGCAAGCCAGCGCCTAAGAAGGGCTCCAAGAAAACTGTAACAAGTTTCATTTCATAAAGAGTTAACTCTTTTTTTTCAGCTTTTAGAAACTATTGTCTAATCACCTCTGGAGCCAGACTGCTAATTGATAAGATGAACTTGTAAACTTGTTATCTTAAGTACTGTAATCCTATTGTGGCCTGTCAAAGGACAGTGCTCTCTATCTAAATGTGTGATGGGGGATTTTGTGCTTCCCCCCCTCTCCCCCTGGGAGTGCCCCTGTGTGCATGTAACCTTAATAAAAAGCAGGCTGGGCATTCCAGTCCTGAGTTCTTGTTTGACCCTCAATCGCAGCGTTGACTCGTTTTTGTGGGCAGAAGGGTATCCTAGCTGTACTGCAGCTAAGGGAGATTATTCTATATTGGCGAGACTCATATAGAATACTATGGAAAGCAGCTTCTCCCCTCTTTAGCAATAGGGATCCAGGCTACTAAGCGGTCCATCTCTCAGCGAGACTAAGGGTAACCGTAACATTTGGCGGCAGCGGCGGGATTTTCCTGGATTTCCTAGGAGAGGTACAGAACGGATGGAGAGCGCTTACGAAAAATTGAAGCGTACAACCCTAAAGGATTTACTTGAAAGCAGAGGGGGGTACGCCAGCAACCGGCCGAGGAGAGAGCTGATCGCAGAATTGACCGAACTGGATCAGAGCTTCACAATGGCGGAAACACCGACCACGATTAGTGACGAAAAAACCAGGATTGTTCGGGAAAGGCTCTCATTATACGGGCCGAACCCCTCCATGGAATTGGTACAGCAGTTGATGGCGGAGGCGGACGAGGATATACGAGAGACTCGAGCCCACGAACTCAACCTAGCGAACGCACACCGCAATGCTGAAGCCCCGCAGGTAATCATCCCTGTCGAAAATGCTGGGAGGCCCAAGATACCCTATGCGGCATTTCGACCCTTCCTAGAGAGCAAGACAGGGATTGATGAATATTTGGCGGACTTCGAAAGGCAATGTGCCCTGCACCAGATTCCCAACAGAGAGTGGCCCACGATATTGTCTGGGAAACTATCCGGGCGAGCCCTGGAAGCCTTTCGTACTCTGGGTGCTGAGGAAGTGACACAGTATGAGCTAGTTAAGGAGACACTGTTGCGACGGTACGCTGTAACTCCGGACACGTATCGCCGACAGTTTCGGGGCACGGAAAAGAAGCCTAACGATACCCATATGGAATGGGCGCACCGAATGCGGAGAGCGGCAAATCACTGGCTGAGCGGAAGTAAAGCGGTGACTGGGGAGGAAATTTTACAATTGTTTCTCTTAGAACATTTTTATAATGGCATGGAACAGCAAGGGAAGGAATGGCTGCGAGACAGGCGGCCTTCTACCTTAGAAGAAGCAGCCAAATTGGCCGATGAACATTATGACTCCCGTCTTCACGAACCCATGAACTACCGAGCTCCAGCACGGGTCGAACCCAGAGAGGTTTACCGTGCACCCCCTCGTGCTGAATTCCGAGCCCCGGTGCCCACAGGGCCCGTCCGACACTCAGGACCACCCAATAACAGCTCTGAGCGTCCCAGACCGACTTGCCACCGATGCAAGCAACCAGGGCATTTCTTGGCTAGCTGCCCCCTTAATACGCACCAGACACCCAGGAATTACAATTACCCCTCTGGGTCCTATCGTCCGGCCCGGGCCCTCTGTGTTAACCAAGAGGCCCCTATGGAGGGATATGTGGGGCCGCTTCACGAGGCAGACCCTGTATATGCTGCCTCAGATAACCGCCAGCACCATCGGCAGAGGGTATGGCTCGAGGGGCGATCTACCGAGGGATTGCGAGACACAGGGGCTACTATCACGCTGGTACAGAGTCATTTGGTGCCAGAGCACAAGCGATCCGGACAGACTGTGGCCGTTAGAGTGGCGGGGGGGGATGTGTACAAAATTCCAACAGCTAAAGTGCATCTTGATTGGGGAGCGGGAAAGGGGGCTGTGAACGTGGGCCTAATGGATAATTTACCTGCCGAAGTACTACTGGGCAACGATTTGGGCCCCATGACTTCTGCCTATGCTCCAGTATGCAACAACGAGGCGGACCCAGTGACTACACGGGCCCAAGCCCGGACGGAGCGAGAGCTCTCACCAGTGCGGGAGACACAGGTAAGACCTACCCCGACCTTGCCTGACAGGTTAGGCCCCATACCCTGGGACACCCCAGATGCCTTCGAGGCAGAGTCTAAGACTGACCCGACCTTACAAAAGTACCGGGAACGAGCAGAGACCGGAGGGGGCGGGGCAGATAACGAAACATTCTTATGGGAAAAAGGGAAACTATACCGCTGGACAGAGAAAAGGGGACAGCGTAGGCGACAGCTGGTAGTGCCCCACAAATACCGTCAAGAAATCCTCAAAATAGGCCACGACATCCCCTTAGCAGGCCACCTAGCCGTTACCCGTACCCTACACCGCATTACTCACACGTTCTTTTGGCCAGGGGTGCACGCTGACGTTAGAACTTACTGTAACACCTGCGATGTGTGTCAACGAGTAGGAAGGCGAGGCGATCACCCTAAAGCCCAGCTAGTAAATATGCCCATTGTAGAGGAACCCTTCAGCCGGGTTGCTATTGACCTAGTGGGACCACTGGCTACCCCTAGTCCCTCCGGTAAGCGATACATTCTTACCGTAGTGGACTACGCTACCAGGTACCCAGAGGCTGTCGCCCTATCCAACATACAAGCGGATACGGTAGCGAATGCACTAGTACAGGTGTTCTCCCGGGTAGGATTTCCAAAAGAAATCCTATCCGACCGAGGCACCCAATTTACGGCTGAATTGACCCAACAACTCTGGCAGGTTTGCAAAATTAAGTCCCTCCTAAGCTCCCCATACCACCCCCAGACGAACGGGCTGTGTGAGAGGTTCAATGGGACCCTCAAGCAAATGCTCAAGACGTTCACTCAGGAATACCGAGACTGGGAACGCTTCCTGCCGCACCTCCTATTTGCTTATCGGGAGGTGCCCCAGGAAACGACAGGGTTCTCTCCCTTCGAGTTGCTCTACGGAAGAAAGGTACGGGGACCCCTAAACCTGATCCGGGAGCACTGGGAGGGAGAGATGGAGGCTGACGGTGTCCCAATTGTGCCTTACGTGCTGGAACTCAGGGACCGAATGGAGCAATTAGCCAAATCCGTGCGGGCTAATCTCCAGTTGGCCCAGAGAAGACAGAAAGTATGGTACGATCGGGGGGCCCGAAAGAGAATCTTCACCATAGGACAAAAGGTGTTAGTACTTAAGCCGGTGAAGACAGACAAATTGCAGGCGTCCTGGCAGGGTCCCTACCAGATCGTAGAGAAAAGGGGAGACACCACTTATGTGATAGCTAGCTGCCACGACAACAATCTTAGAAAGACATTCCATGTAAACATGCTCAAGGAATATTTTGAGCGACCAGAGAACGTGACGGCCGTATGTTGTTCCCCTCAGGAAGACCCCGACAGTTTACCCATTCCAGACCTATTAGAAAAGAGCCTCCCCACAGGTATAGTGGCGCAGGTTCAGATAGGGGACCGACTTAGCCCCACTGAAAGGGAGCAGCTCAACCAACTCCTCCAGTCCAAACACCTCACCTTTTCCCCGAAGCCAGGGTACACTACTTTAACCACCCACCAGGTAGATACTCCGGGACAAGCTCCCTTGCGCCAGGCTCCGTACCGAATCCCCGAAGCAGTTAGGACAGGAATGAAGAAGGAGATCGATGAGATGCTCCAGCTCAGGGTAATTGAGCCCTCCGATAGTCCCTGGGCCTCCCCAGTTGTCTTGGTGCCCAAGAAAGATGGGACCACCCGGTTCTGCGTAGACTATCGGAGGCTCAATGAAAATACCGTGACGGACGCTTACCCTATGCCCAGGGTAGACGAGCTACTCGATCGTATAGCCAGGGGAAATTACCTGACCACTATTGACCTCTGCAAAGGTTACTGGCAGATTCCCCTGGCCCCGGAGGCTATCCCCAAGTCGGCATTCGTCACCCCATTCGGCTTATATCAGTTTAGGGTAATGCCGTTTGGGATGAAGAATGCCCCAGCTACATTCCAGCGCTTGGTGGATAGGCTCCTGGATGGCTTCCAGAGTTTTGCTTGCGCCTACCTGGACGACATAGCGATCCACAGTGAGTCCTGGGAGGACCACTTAGCTCATGTGGGAATGGTTCTGGATCAGATCCGGGCTGCTGGCCTGACTCTGAAGCCAGAAAAATGCCACTTTGGGATGGCCGAGGTACAGTACCTGGGTCACCGGGTGGGGTGTGGAAAGCAGCGACCAGAGCCGGCCAAAATAGAAGCTGTCGCCAATTGGCCCACCCCCATCACTAAGACTCAGGTCCTAGCCTTCCTGGGCACGGCAGGGTACTATAGACGGTTCGTACCAGACTACAGCACACTTGCCAAACCCCTGACTGACTTGACCAAGAAGAACTTACCTCGACAGGTCCTGTGGTCTCCCCACTGTGAAACGGCTTTCCAGGCTCTCAAAAATGCTCTAATTAACGCTCCTGTCTTGGCGGCCCCAGCCCTTAACAAACGTTTTATCGTCCATACAGATGCTTCCATGTTCGGGCTGGGAGCTGTCCTCAGCCAAGTAGGCGAAGATGGAGGGGAGCATCCAGTTGCCTACATCAGCCGGAAGCTCCTGCCCCGCGAAGTCAGCTATGCAGCGGTCGAAAAGGAGTGTTTGGCTTTGGTGTGGGCATTAAAGAAATTGACTCCCTATTTATATGGTCAGGAGTTCACTCTGGTCACCGACCATAACCCGTTGGTGTGGCTGAACCGGGTCTCTGGAGATAACGGCAGGCTATTACGTTGGAGCTTATCGTTGCAAACCTTCAATTTCACCATTACTTACAGACCTGGGAAACAGAATGGCAACGCCGACGGGTTGTCCAGACAAACCGACCTCAGCCCCGCATAACCAGCGGTCTGGACAGCCTTAGTCTGCCCCGAAAAGGGGTCAGACCGTGTCTGCCAGAGTGTTCCACAGAAAGGGAGCAATGTTACAGAAGCATTAGTTATTCTGTTGTGAAGAGCTTATTTCCCAGCAGCAATGCCTGAACCAGCAAGCCAGCGCCTAAGAAGGGCTCCAAGAAAACTGTAACAAGTTTCATTTCATAAAGAGTTAACTCTTTTTTTTCAGCTTTTAGAAACTATTGTCTAATCACCTCTGGAGCCAGACTGCTAATTGATAAGATGAACTTGTAAACTTGTTATCTTAAGTACTGTAATCCTATTGTGGCCTGTCAAAGGACAGTGCTCTCTATCTAAATGTGTGATGGGGGATTTTGTGCTTCCCCCCCTCTCCCCCTGGGAGTGCCCCTGTGTGCATGTAACCTTAATAAAAAGCAGGCTGGGCATTCCAGTCCTGAGTTCTTGTTTGACCCTCAATCGCAGCGTTGACTCGTTTTTGTGGGCAGAAGGGTATCCTAGCTGTACTGCAGCTAAGGGAGATTATTCTATATTGGCGAGACTCATATAGAATACTATGGAAAGCAGCTTCTCCCCTCTTTAGCAATAGGGATCCAGGCTACTAAGCGGTCCATCTCTCAGCGAGACTAAGGGTAACCGTAACAGAGTTATAGGGAGGGGTATATGGTGCAATAAGAGGAGTTATAGGGAGGGTTATATGGTGCAATAGGAGTTATAGGGAGGGTTATATGGTACAATAGGAGGAGTTATAGGGAGGGTTATAAGGTACAATAGGAGGAGTTATAGGGAGGGTTATACGGTACAATAGGAGGAGTTATAGGGAGGGTTATATGGTGCAATAGGAGGAGTTATAGGGAGGGTTATATGGTGCAATAGGAGGAGTTATAGGGAGGGTTATATGGTGCAGTAGGAGGAGTTATAGGGAGGGTTATATGGTGCAATAGGAGGAGTTATAGGGAGGGTTATATGGTACAATAGGAGGAGTTATAGGGAGGGTTATATGGTGTAATAGGAGGAGTTATAGGGAGGGTTATATGGTGCAATAGGAGGAGTTATAGGGAGGGTTATATGGTGCAATAGGAGGAGTTATAGGGAGGGTTATGTGGTGCAATAGGAGGAGTTATAGGGAGGGGTATATGGTGCAATAGGAGGAGTTATAGGGAGGGTTATACGGTACAACAGGAGGAGTTATAGGGAGGGTTATACGGTACAACAGGAGGAGTTATAGGGAGGGTTATACGGTACAATAGGAGGAGTTATAGGGAGGGCTATACGGTGCAATAGGAGGAGTTATAGGGAGGGCTATATGGTACAATAGGAGGAGTTATAGGGAGGGTTATACGGTACAACAGGAGGAGTTATAGGGAGGGTTATACGGTACAACAGGAGGAGTTATAGGGAGGGTTATACGGTACAATAGGAGGAGTTATAGGGAGGGTATATGGTGCAATAGGAGGAGTTATAGGGAGGGTTATATGGTGCAATAGGAGGAGTTATAGGGAGGGTTATATGGTGCAGTAGGAGGAGTTATAGGGAGGGTTATATGGTGCAATAGGAGGAGTTATAGGGAGGGTTATATGGTGCAATAGGAGGAGTTATAGGGAGGGTTATATGGTGCAATAGGAGGAGTTATAGGGAGGGTTATGTGGTGCAATAGGAGGAGTTATAGGGAGGGGTATATGGTGCAATAGGAGGAGTTATAGGGAGGGTTATACGGTACAACAGGAGGAGTTATAGGGAGGGTTATACGGTACAACAGGAGGAGTTATAGGGAGGGTTATACGGTACAATAGGAGGAGTTATAGGGAGGGCTATACGGTGCAATAGGAGGAGTTATAGGGAGGGCTATATGGTACAATAGGAGGAGTTATAGGGAGGGTTATACGGTACAACAGGAGGAGTTATAGGGAGGGTTATACGGTACAACAGGAGGAGTTATAGGGAGGGTTATACGGTACAACAGGAGGAGTTATAGGGAGGGTTATACGGTACAATAGGAGGAGTTATAGGGAGGGCTATACGGTGCAATAGGAGGAGTTATAGGGAGGGCTATATGGTGTTCTAAGGCAGAACTTTTTCCCTTTTTCTGTAATGAGCTTAATTTGAAAAGAAATGAAATGTTAAATTTGGCAGTTACACTAAAGCATCAACGCATTTGCTGGAGAATAAAGCAAGTTTTACAATACATTGCAGTAGCAGAAAGTTGCTTTGTAAATTAGCTTCAGAGAAAAATGTCTCTTAATTGTTCATTTGTTGTTGTTTTTTGCTCTTGGTCTGACTTTACATAATTGGTTTGAAAAAATCCCTGAAAACCAGTCATCAATGTGTTGCTGCTATGCAGAGTTGCGCCATATTTGACTGTTCCTTTCAAACAGTATTTTGCTCTGACTGCACAGTGTTAAGGAAAACTTACACAGCCAGAGCACAGCACTATTTGAAAGTAACAACGTGATATAGAGCAGCGCTGAAACCATTTACAGTTCCTGCACGTGTCCTTTTCATTCTATATACATGCTGCATTTTCTGCAATGACATCTCAGATTACAGCATGTTGTGACTTGGGGATATGGAGCAGTGTGAGCTCTAGGAGGTAGGAGCTAAGGTTTACCCAGACATCTAATGGCAACTGTTGGCGCAGTGACAGATGACTCGAGGGACTAGCCAATTGCTGAGCTGAACTTTGGACATGAACCAGGTTAATTAGAGCTGCATCTGGCACATTGAACGAGCTGGCATACAGGCACATTACTCACCTTGGCTTTCCCACCATCATAATAATCAAATGCAAGACCTGAGGGAGAGAGAAAAAACAGTGAGTTAAACTGTGCGCGCCTGTCATTTACACAGTGTGAGGGTGCGCGCGCCTGTCATTTTCAAAGTGTGAGAAAGTGTGCGCACCTGTTATATACACAGTGAGACTGCGCACCTGTTATATACACAGTGAGACTGCGCACCTGTTATATACACAGTGAGACTGCGCACCTGTTATATACACAGTGAGACTGCGCACCTGTTATATACACAGTGAGACTGCGCACCTGTTATATACACAGTGAGACTGCGCACCTGTTATATACACAGTGAGACTGCGCACCTGTTATATACACAGTGAGACTGCGCACCTGTTATATACACAGTGAGACTGCGCACCTGTTATATACACAGTGAGACTGCGCACCTGTTATATACACAGTGAGACTGCGCACCTGTTATATACACAGTGAGACTGCGCACCTGTTATATACACAGTGAGACTGCGCACCTGTTATATACACAGTGAGACTGCGCACCTGTTATATACACAGTGAGACTGCGCACCTGTTATATACACAGTGAGACTGCGCACCTGTTATATACACAGTGAGACTGCGCACCTGTTATATACACAGTGAGACTGCGCACCTGTTATATACACAGTGAGACTGCGCACCTGTTATATACACAGTGAGACTGCGCACCTGTTATATACACAGTGAGACTGCGCACCTGTTATATACACAGTGAGACTGCGCACCTGTTATATACACAGTGAGACTGCGCACCTGTTATATACACAGTGAGACTGCGCACCTGTTATATACACAGTGAGACTGCGCACCTGTTATATACACAGTGAGACTGCGCACCTGTTATATACACATTATATACACGTTATATACACAGTGAGACCGCGCACCTGTTATATACACAGTGAGAGTGCACACCTGTTATATACACAGTGAGAGTGCGCACCTGTTATATACACAGTGAGACTGCGCACCTGTTATATACACAGTGAGACTGCGCACCTGTTATATAAACAGTGAGACTGCTCACCTGTTATATACACCGTGAGACTGCGCACCTGTTATATACACCGTGAGACTGCGCACCTGTTATATACACAGTGAGACTGCGCACCTGTTATATACACATTATATACACGTTATATACACAGTGAGACCGCGCACCTGTTATATACACAGTGACACTGCGCACCTGTTATATACACATTATATACACGTTATATACACAGTGAGACCGCGCACCTGTTATATACACAGTGAGACCGCGCACCTGTTATATACACAGTGAGACCGAGCACCTGTTATATACACATTATATACACGTTATATACACAGTGAGACCGAGCACCTGTTATATACACAGTGAGACTGCGCACCTGTTATATACCTGTTATATACACGTTATATACACAGTGAGACTGCGCACCTGTTATATAAACAGTGAGACTGCTCACCTGTTATATACACAGTGTGAGTGTGCACCCGTTACGTACATAGAGTGAGTGCGGTAGCCTTATGCATGGAAATTCTAGGTCTTATGACTGCTGCATCGGACGCGATCCCCTTTGCTCGTTTTCACATGCGACCTCTTCAGCTCTGTATGCTGAATCAATGGTGCAGGGATTACACAAAGATATCTCAATTAATATCTTTAAAACCGATTGTACGACAATCTCTAACGTGGTGGACAGATCACCATCGTTTAGTTCAGGGGGCTTCTTTTGTGCTTCCGACCTGGACTGTAATCTCAACAGATACAAGTCTTACAGGTTGGGGAGCTGTTTGGGGGTCTCTGACGGCACAAGGAGTTTGGGAATCTCAGGAGGTGAGATTACCGATCAATATTTTGGAACTCCGTGCAATTTTCAGAGCTCTTCAGTCTTGGCCTCTTCTGAAGAGAGAATCGTTCATTTGTTTTCAGACAGACAATGTCACAACTGTGGCATACATCAATCATCAAGGAGGGACTCACAGCCCTCTGGCTATAAAAGAAGTATCTCAAATTCTGGTTTGGGCGTAATCCAGCTCCTGTCTAATTTCTGCGGTTCATATCCCAGGTATAGACAATTGGGAAGCGTATTATCTCAGTCGCCAAACGTTGCATCCGGGCGAATGGTCTCTTCACCCAGAGGTATTTCTTCAGATTGTTCAAATGTGGGGACTTCCAGAAATAGATCTGATGGCTTCTCATCTAAACAAGAAACTTCCCAGGTATCTGTCCAGATCCAGGGATCCTCAAGCGGAAGCAGTGGATGCATTATCACTTCCTTGGAAGTATCATCCTGCTTATATCTTCCTGCCTCTAGTTCTTCTTCCAAGAGTGATCTCCAAGATTCTGAAGGAATGCTCGTTTGTTCTGCTGGTAGCTCCAGCATGGCCTCACAGGTTTTGGTATGCGGATCTTGTCCGGATGGCCTCTTGCCAACCGTGGACTCTTCCGTTAAGACCAGACCTTCTGTCGCAAGGTCCTTTTTTCCATCAGGATCTCAAATCCTTAAATTTAAAGGTATGGAGATTGAACGCTTGATTCTTAGTCAAAGAGGTTTCTCTGACTCTGTGATTAATACTATGTTACAGGCTCGTAAATCTATATCTAGGAAGATATATTATAGAGTCTGGAAGACTTATATTTTTTGGTGTCTTTCTCATCATTTTTCCTGGCATTCTTTTAGAATTCCGAGAATTTTACAGTTTCTTCAGGATGGTTTAGATAAAGGTTTGTCCGCAAGTTCCTTGAAAGGACAAATCTCTGCTCTTTCTGTTTTTTTTCACAGAAAGATTGCTAATCTTCCTGATATTCATTGTTTTGTACAAGCTTTGGTTCGTATAAAACCTGTTATTAAGTCAATTTCTCCTCCTTGGAGTTTGAATTTGGTTCTGGGGGCTCTTCAAGCTCCTCCGTTTGAACCTATGCATTTATTGGACATTAAATTACTTTCTTGGAAAGTTTTGTTTCTTTTGGCCATCTCTTCTGCCAGAAGAGTTTCTGATTTATCTGCTCTTTCTTGTGAGTCTCCTTTTCTGATTTTTCATCAGGATAAGGCGGTGTTGCGAACTTCTTTTAAATTTTTACCTAAGGTTGTAAATTCCAACAACATTAGTAGAGAAATTGTGGTTCCTTCATTATGTCCTAATCCTAAGAATTCTAAGGAGAAATCATTGCATTCTTTGGATGTTGTTAGAGCTTTGAAATATTATGTTGAAGCCACTAAGAATTTCCGAAAGACTTCTAGTCTATTTGTTATCTTTTCCGGTTCTAGGAAAGGTCAGAAGGCCTCTGCCATTTCTTTGGCATCTTGGTTGAAATCTTTAATTCATCATGCTTATGTCGAGTCGGGTAAAACTCCGCCTCAAAGGATTACAGCTCATTCTACTAGGTCAGTTTCTACTTCCTGAGCGTTTAGGAATGAAGCTTCGGTTGATCAGATTTGCAAAGCAGCAACTTGGTCTTCTTTGCATACTTTTACTAAATTCTACCATTTTGATGTATTTTCTTCTTCTGAAGCAGTTTTTGGTAGAAAGGTACTTCAGGCAGCTGTTTCAGTTTGAATCTTCTGCTTATGTTTTCAGTTTTTTTCATTATAAAAACAGAATTTATGTTTACCTGATAAATTACTTTCTCCAACGGTGTGTCCGGTCCACGGCGTCATCCTTACTTGTGGGATATTCTCTTCCCCAACAGGAAATGGCAAAGAGCCCAGCAAAGCTGGTCACATGATCCCTCCTAGGCTCCGCCTACCCCAGTCATTCGACCGACGTAAAGGAGGAATATTTGCATAGGAGAAACCATATGTTACCGTGGTGACTGTAGTTAAAGAAAATAAATTATCAGACCTGATTAAAAAAACCAGGGCGGGCCGTGGACCGGACACACCGTTGGAGAAAGTAATTTATCAGGTAAACATAAATTCTGTTTTCTCCAACATAGGTGTGTCCGGTCCACGGCGTCATCCTTACTTGTGGGAACCAATACCAAAGCTTTAGGACACGGATGAAGGGAGGGAGCAAATCAGGTCACCTAAATGGAAGGCACCACGGCTTGCAAAACCTTTCTCCCAAAAATAGCCTCAGAAGAAGCAAAAGTATCAAATTTGTAAAATTTAGAAAAAGTGTGCAGTGAAGACCAAGTCGCTGCCTTACATATCTGATCAACAGAAGCCTCGTTCTTGAAGGCCCATGTGGAAGCCACAGCCCTAGTGGAGTGAGCTGTGATTCTTTCAGGAGGCTGCCGTCCGGCAGTCTCATAAGCCAATCGGATAATGCTTTTAATCCAGAAGGAGAGAGAGGTAGAAGTTGCTTTTTGACCTCTCCGTTTACCAGAATAAACAACAAACAAAGCCAAAGTTTGTCTGAAAACCTTAGTAGCTGCTAAGTAAAATTTGAGAGCACGAACTACATCCAAGTTGTGCAACAAACGTTCCTTCTTTGAAACTGGATTAGGACACAAAGAAGGCACAACTATCTCCTGGTTAATGTCTTTGTTAGAAACAACTTTTGGAAGAAAACCAGGTTTAGTACGCAAAACCACCTTATCTGCATGGAACACCAGATAAGGAGAAGAACACTGCAGAGCAGATAATTCTGAAACTCTTCTAGCAGAAGAAATTGCAACCAAAAACAAAACTTTCCAAGATAATAACTTAATATCAACGGAATGTAAGGGTTCAAACGGAACCCCCTGAAGAACTGAAAGAACTAGGTTGAGACTCCAAGGAGGAGTCAAAATTTTGTAAACAGGCTTGATTCTAACCAGAGCCTGAACAAAGGCTAGAACATCTGGCACAGCTGCCAGCTTTTTGTGAAGTAACACAGACAAGGCAGAAATCTGTCCCATCAAGGAACTTGCAGATAATCCTTTTTCCAATCCTTCTCGAAGGAAGGATAGACTCTTAGGAATCTTAACCTTGTCCCAAGGGAATCCTGCAGATTCACACCAACAGATATACCAAGTTATGTGGTAATTTTCTGGTTACAGGCTTTCAGGCCTGAACAAGAGTATTAATAACAGAATCTGAGAACCCTCGCTTTGATAAGATCAAGCGTTCAATCTCCAAGCAGTCAGCTGGAGTGGGTCGAACGGACCTAGAACAAGAAGGTCTCGTCTCAAAGGTAGCTTCCATAGTGGAGCCGATGACATATTCACCAGATCTGTATACCAAGTCCTGCGTGGCCACGCAGGAGCTATCAAAATCACCGACGCCCTCTCCTGATTGATCCTGGCTACCAGCCTGGGGATGAGAGGAAACGGCGGGAACACATAAGCTAGTTTGAAGGTCCAAGGTGCTACTAGTGCATCCACTAGAACCGCCTTGGGATCCCTGGATCTGTACCCGTAGTAAGGAACTCTGAAGTTCTGACGAGAGGCCATCAGATCCATGTCTGGAATGCCCCACGGTTGAGTGACTTGGGCAAGATTTCCGGATGGAGTTCCCACTCCCCCGGATGCAATGTCTGACGACTCAGAAAATCCGCTTCCCAATTTTCCACTCCTGGGATGTGGATAGCAGACAGGTGGCAGGAGTGAGACTCCGCCCATAGAATGATTTTGGTCACTTCGTCCATCGCTAGGGAACTCCTTGTTCCCCCCTGATGGTTGATGTATGAACTTGGCCCTCGCTAGCTGAGGCCAAGCTTTGAGAGCATTGAATATCGCTCTCAGTTCCAGAATATTTATCGGTAGAAGAGATTCTACCCGAGACCAAAGACCCTGAGCTTTCAGGGATCCCCAGACCGCGCCCCAGCCCATCAGACTGGCGTCGGTCGTGACAATGACCCACTCTGGTCTGCGGAAGGTCATCCCTTGTGACAGGTTGTCCAGGGACAGCCACCAACGGAATGAGTCTCTGGTCCTCTGATTTACTTGTATCTTCGGAGATAAGTCTGAATAGTCCCCATTCCACTGACTGAGCAGGAACAGTTGTAATGGTCTAAGATGAATGCGCACAAAAGGAACTATGTCCATTGCCGCTACCATCAAACCTATCACTTCCATGCACTGCGCTATGGAAGGAAGAGGAACGGAATGAAGTATCCGACAAGAGTCTAGAAGTTTTGTTTTTCTGGCTTCTGTCAGAAAAATCCTCATTTCTAAGGAGTCTATTATAGTTCCCAAGAAGGGAACCCTCGTTGACGGAGATAGAGAACTCTTTTCCACGTTCACTTTCCATCCGTGAGATCTGAGAAAGGCCAGGACAATGTCCGTGTGAGCCTTTACTTGAGGAAGGGACGACGCACGAATCAGAATGTCGTCCAAGTAAGGTACTACAGCAATGCCCCTTGGTCTTAGCACCGCCAGAAGGGACCCTAGTACCTATGAGAAAATCCTAGGAGCAGTGGCTAATCCGAAAGAAAACGCCACGAACTGGAAAAGCTTGTCCAGGAATTCAAACCTTAGGAACCGATGATGTTCCTTGTGGATAGGAATATGTAGATACGCATCCTTGAAATCCACCTTGGTCATGAATTGACCTTCCTGGATGGAAGGAAGAAGTGTTCGAATGGTTTCCATCTTGAACGATGGAACCTTGAGAAACTTGTTCAAGATCTTGAGATCTAAGATTGGTCTGAACGTTCCCTCTTTTTTGGGAACTATGAACAGATTGGAGTAGAACCCCATCCCTTGTTCTCCTAATGGAACAGGATGAATCACTCCCATTTTTAGCAGGTCTTCTACCCAATGTAAGAATGCCTGTCTTCTTATGTGGTCTGAAGACAACTGAGACCTGTGGAACCTCCCCCTTGGAGGAAGCCCCTTGAACTCCAGAGAATAACCTTGGGAGACTATTTCTAGCGCCCAAGAGTCCAGAACATCTCTTGCCCCAGCCTGAGCGAAGAGAGAGAGTCTGCCCCCCACCAGATCCGGTCCCGGATCGGGGGCCCGCATTTCATGCTGTCTTGGTAGCAGTGGCAGGTTTCCTGGCCTGCTTTCCTTTGTTCCAGCCTTGCATAGGTCTCCAGGCTGGATTGGCTTGAGAAGTATTACCTTCCTGCTTAGAGGACGTAGCCCTTGGGGCTGATCCGTTTCTGCGAAAGGGACGAAACTTAGGTTTATTTTTGGTCTTGAAAAGACCTATCCTGAGGAAGGGCGTGGCCCTTGCCCCCAGTGATATCAGAGATAATCTCTTTCAAGTCAGGGCCAAAGAGTGTTTTCCCCTTGAAAGGAATGTCAAGCAATTTGTTCTTGGAAGACGCATCCGCTGCCCAAGATTTTAACCAAAGCGTTCTGCGCCACAATAGCAAACCCAGAATTTTTTCGCCGCTAACCTAGCCAATTGCAAGGTGGCGTCTAGGGTGAAAGAATTAGCCAATTTAAGAGCACGAATTCTGTCCATAATCTCCTCATAAGAAGAAGAATTACTAATAATCGCCTTTCCTAGCTCAAACTAGAAACACGCGGCTGCAGTGACAGGGACAATGCATGCAATTGGTTGTAGAAGGGAACCTTGCTGAACAAACATCTTTAGCAGACCTTCTAATTTTTTATCCATAGGATCTTGGAAAGCACAACTATCTTCTATGGGTATAGTGGCGCGCTTGTGTAGAGTAGAAACCGCCCCCCTCGACCTTGGGGACTGTCTGCCATCAGTCCTTTCTGGTGTCGACTATAGGAAAACAATTTTATAAATATGGGGGGAGGTACTAAAGGTATACCGGGCCTGTCCCATTCTGTACTAACAATGTACGCCACCCGCTTGGATATAGGAAAAGCTTCGGGGGGCCCCGGGGCCTCTAAGAACTTTTCCATTTTACATAGTGGTTCTGGAATGACCAGATAATCACAATCATCCAAATTGGATAACACCTCCTTAAGCAGAGCGCGGAGATGTTCCAAATTAAATTTAAAAGTAATCACATCAGGTTCAGCTTGTTGAGAAATGTTTCCTGAATCTGAAATTTCTCCCTCAGACAAAACCTCCCTGGCCCCCTCAGACTGGTGTAGGGGCCCTTCAGAAACCATATCATCAGCGTTCTCATGCTCTACAGAATTTTCTAAAACAGAGCAGTCGCGCTTTCACTGATAAGTGGGCATATTGGCTAAAATGTTTTTGATAGAGTTATCCATTACAGCCGTTAAATGTTGCATAGTAAGGAGTATTGGCGCACTAGATGTACTAGGGGCCTCCTGTATGGGCAAGACTGGTGTAGACGAAGGAGGGGATGATGCAGTACCATGCTTACTCCCCTCACTTGAGGAATCATCTTGGGCATCATTTTTACTAAATTTTTTTATGACATAAAATACATATAGTTAAATGAGAAGGAACCTTGGTTTCCCCACAGTCAGAACACAATCTATCTGGTAGTTCAGACATGTTAAACAGGCATAAACTTGATAACAAAGCACAAAAAACGTTTTAAAATAAACCGTTACTGTCACTTTAAATTTTAAACTAAACACACTTTATTACTGCAATTGCGAAAAAGTATGAAGGAATTGTTCAAAATTCACCAAAATTTCACCACAGTGTCTTAAAGCCTTAAAAGTATTGCACACCAAATTTGGAAGCTTTAACCCTTAAAATAACGGAACCGGAGCCGTTTTTATATTTAACCCCTTTACAGTCCCTGGAATCTGCTTTGCTGAGACCCAACCAAGCCCAAAGGGGAATACGATACCAAATGATGCCTTCAGAAAGACCTTTCTATGTATCAGAGCTCCACACACATGCAGCTGCATGCCATGCTGTCCTCAAAAACAAGTGCGCCATACCGGCGCGAAAATGAGACTCTGCCTATGCTTTGGGAAAGCCCCTAAAGAATAAGGTGTCTGAAACAGTGCCTGCCGATATTATTATATCAAAATACCCAGATAAAATGATTCCTCAAGGCTAAATATGTGTTAATAATCAATCGATTTAGCCCAGAAAAAGTCTACAGTTTAAATAAGCCCTTGTGAAGCCCTTATTTACAATCGTAATAAACATGGCTTACCGGATCCCATAGGGAAAATGACAGCTTCCAGCATTACATCGTCTTGTTAGAATGTGTCATACCTCAAGCAGCAAGGGACTGCAAACTGTTCCCCCAACTGAAGTTAATTGCTCTCAACAGTCCTGTGTGGAACAGCCATGGATTTTAGTTACGGTTGCTAAAATCATTTTCCTCATACAAACAGAATTCTTCATCTCTTTTCTGTTTCTGAGTAAATAGTACGTACCAGCACTATTTGAAAATAACAAACTCTTGATTGAATAATGAAAAACTACAGTTAAACACTAAAAAACTCTAAGCCATCTCCGTGGAGATGTTGCCTGTACAACGGCAAAGAGAATGACTGGGGTAGGCGGAGCCTAGGAGGGATCATGTGACCAGCTTTGCTGGGCTCTTTGCCATTTCCTGTTGGGGAAGAGAATATCCCACAAGTAAGGATGACGCCGTGGACCGGACACACCTATGTTGGAGAAATTTAAATTTATTTTGGGGTGTGGATTATTTTTTCAGCGGAATTGGCTGTCTTTATTTTATCCCTCCCTCTCTAGTGACTCTTGCGTGGAAGTTCCACATCTTGGGTAGTCATTATCCCATACGTCACTAGCTCATGGACTCTTGCTAATTACATGAAAGAAAACATAATTTATGTAAGAACTTACTTGATAAATTAATTTCTTTCATATTAGCAAGAGTCCATGAGGCCCACCCTTTTGTGGTGGTTATGATTTTTTTGTATAAAGCACAATTATTCCAATTCCTTATTTTATATGCTTTCGCACTTTTTTATCACCCCACTTCTTGGCTATTCGTTAAACTGATTTGTGGGTGTGGTGAGGGGTGTATTTGTAGGCATTTTGAGGTTTGGGAAACTTTGCCCCTCCTGGTAGGAATGTATATCCCATACGTCACTAGCTCATGGACTCTTGCTAATATGAAAGAAATGAATTTATCAGGTAAGTTCTTACATAAATTATGTTTTTATTATTTTCATGTTGGGCTAGCGCACATGAGAATATGCAATCGGGTTTGTGCGAGACTGAGGTGTTTTTAACATGGGAGAATATGTGAATGCGCGCGTAAGTGCAGCTTTTTGCGCTCATCCGTTTAGGGCGCGAGTGAAAACAGTTTAATTTCAACTTGCAAGCTGACAATTGTTCTAGAATTAAGCTTTTTGAACTCAACGCTTGAGTGTGCGCATAAACTGTCTGCTTTATAAACTTTAATATGAGCGCAGGTAGCATGCCACTTGTAATATGTCCCAGTATATGTAGGCCATTGGTGCTGACCAGGTGCAGACTATAACACACACATGTGACACAGACAGGAGCAAGGAGGACACTCACCGATCAGCTTCAGTGTAAGGACACAGTGGGGCATCGTCCACTTAATGTCATAGTCATGAGTTGCTGTGGCATAGTAACCCCAAAGCAGGTAGGTCTGTAAAGGCAACACAGCAGGTCACAAGAGGGGCAATAACTTATGCACAGATAGTGACACGGGGGGGGGGGAGAATAACACAAAGTTACACAGTGGCCGTGTAATGACACACACACAAATAAAGGTGCAAGTAATAACACACAAAGGTAGTGATACAGGGGGCGGTAATAACACAGACAGATAGTGATACAGGGGGGGTAATAACACACACAGATAGTGATAGAGGGGGGGTAATAACACACACACAGATAGTGATACAGGGGGGGTAATAACACACACAGATAGTGATAGAGGGGACGATAATAACACACACACAAATATAGTGATACAGGGGGGGGTAATAACACACACACATATAGTGATACAGGGGACGGTAATAACACACACACATATAGTGATACAGGGGACGGTAATAACACACACACATATAGTGATACAGGGGACGGTAATAACACACACACATATAGTGATACAGGGGACGGTAATAACACACACACATATAGTGATACAGGGGCGGTAATAACACACACACATATAGTGATACAGGGGGGGTAATAACACACACACACACAGATAGTGATAGAGGGGACGGTAATAACACACACACACATATAGTGATACAGGGGGGGTAATAACACACACACAGATAGTGATACAGGGGGGGTAATAACACACACAGATAGTGATAGAGGGGACGGTAATAACACACACACACATATAGTGATACAGGGGACGGTAATAACACACACACATATAGTGATACAGGGGCGGTAATAACACACACACAGATAGTGATACAGGGGCGGTAATAACACACACACATATAGTGATACAGGGGCGGTAATAACACACACACATATAGTGATACAGGGGCGGTAATAACACACACACAGATAGTGATAGAGGGGACGGTAATAACACACACACAGATAGTGATACAGGGGACGGTAATAACACACACACAGATAGTGATACAGGGGCGGTAATAACACACACACACATATAGTGATACAGGGGCGGTAATAACACACACACAGATACTGATACAGGGGGCGGTAATAACACACACACAGATACTGATACAGGGGGCGGTAATAACACACACACAGATAGTGATACAGGGGCGGTAATAACACACACACAGATACTGATACAGGGGGTGGTAATAACACACACAGATAGTGATACAGGGGGCGGTAATAACACACACAGATACTGATACAGGGGGCGGTAATAACACACACACAGATAGTGATACAGGGGGTGGTAATAACACACACAGATAGTGATACAGGGGGCGGTAATAACACACACACAGATAGTGATACAGGGGGTGGTAATAACACACACAGATACTGATACAGGGGGCGGTAATAACACACACACAGATAGTGATACAGGGGCGGTAATAACACACACACACAGATACTGATACAGGGGGCGGTAATAACACACACACAGATAGTGATACAAGGGGCGGTAATAACACACACACAGATAGTGATACAGGGGGCGGTAATAACACACACACAGACAGTGATACAGGGGGGGTAATAACACACACAGATAGTGATACAGGGGACGGTAATAACACACACACAGACAGTGATACAGGGGGGGTAATAACACACACACAGATAGTGATACAGGGGCGGTAATAACACACACAGATAGTGATAGAGGGGACGGTAATAACACACACACACATATAGTGATACAGGGGGGGTAATAACACACACACAGATAGTGATACAGGGGGGGTAATAACACACACACAGATAGTGATACAGGGGCGGTAATAACACACACACAGACAGTGATACAGGGGGGGTAATAACACACACACAGATAGTGATACAGGGGCGGTAATAACACACACAGATAGTGATAGAGGGGACGGTAATAACACACACACACATATAGTGATACAGGGGGGGTAATAACACACACACAGATAGTGATACAGGGGGGGTAATAACACACACACACAGATAGTGATACAGGGGGGGGGGTAATAACACACACACACAGATAGTGATACGGGGCGGTAATAACACACACACAGACAGTGATACAGGGGGCGGTAATAACACACACACACAGATAGTGATACAGGGGCGGTAATAACACACACACAGATAGTGATACAGGGGGCGGTAATAACACACACACAGATAGTGATACAGGGGGCGGTAATAACACACACACAGATAGTGATACAGGGGGCGGTAATAATACACAGATAGTGATACAGGGGCGGTAATAATACACACACACAGATAGTGATACAGGGGGGGTAATAACACACACAGATAGTGATACAGGGGCGGTAATAACACACACACACAGATAGTGATACAGGGGCGGTAATAACACACACACACAGATAGTGATACAGGGGGGGTAATAATACACAGATAGTGATACAGGGGCGGTAATAATACACAGATAGTGATACAGGGGCGGTAATAACACACACACGGATAGTGATACAGGGGCGGTAATAATACACAGATAGTGATACAGGGGCGGTAATAACACACACACACAGATAGTGATACAGGGGGGGTAATAACACACACAGATAGTGATACAGGGGCGGTAATAACACACACACACAGATAGTGATACAGGGGGGGTAATAACACACACACATATAGTGATACAGGGGGCTGTAATAACACACACACACAGATAGTGATACAGGGACGGTAATAACACACACACAGATAGTGATACAGGGACGGTAATAACACACACACAGACAGTGATACAGGGGGGTAATAACACACACACAGATAGTGATACAGGGGCGGTAATAACACACACACACAGACAGTGATACAGGGGGGTAATAACACACACACAGACAGTGATACAGGGGACGGTAATAATACACACACACAGATAGTGATACAGGGGGGGTAATAACACACACAGATAGTGATACAGGGGCGGTAATAACACACACACACAGATAGTGATACAGGGGCGGTAATAACACACACACACGGATAGTGATACAGGGGCGGTAATAATACACAGATAGTGATACAGGGGCGGTAATAACACACACACGGATAGTGATACAGGGGCGGTAATAATACACAGATAGTGATACAGGGGCGGTAATAACACACACACACAGATAGTGATACAGGGGGGGTAATAACACACACAGATAGTGATACAGGGGCGGTAATAACACACACACACAGATAGTGATACAGGGGGGGTAATAACACACACACATATAGTGATACAGGGGGCTGTAATAACACACACACACAGATAGTGATACAGGGACGGTAATAACACACACACAGACAGTGATACAGGGGGTAATAACACACACACAGATAGTGATACAGGGGACGGTAATAACACACACACAGATAGTGATACGGGGGGTAATAACACACACACAGATAGTGATACGGGGGGTAATAACACACACACAGATAGTGATACAGGGGGGGTAATAACACAGACAGATAGTGATATAGGGGCGGTAATAACACAGACAGATAGTGATACAGGGGCGGTAATAACACACATATAGTGATACAGGGGGGTAATAACACACACACAGATAGTGATACAGGGGCGGTAATAACACACACACAGATAGTGATACAGGGGACGGTAATAACACACACACAGATAGTGATACAGGGGCGGTAATAACACACACAGATAGTGATACGGGGGCGGTAATAACACACACACAGATAGTGATACAGGGGGGGTAATAACACACACACACACAGATAGTGATACGGGGGCGGTAATAACACACACACAGATAGTGATACGGGGGGTAATAACACACACACAGATAGTGATACAGGGGGGGTAATAACACACACACAGATAGTGATACAGGGGCGGTAATAACACACACACACACACAGATAGTGATACAGGGGGGTAATAACACACACACAGATACTGATACAGGGGCGGTAATAACACACACACAGATACTGATACAGAGGGGGTAATAACACACAAACAGACAGTGATACAGGGGGCGGTAATAACACACACACAGATAGTGATACAGGGGCGGTAATAACACACACAGATAGTGATACAGGGGGTAATAACACACACACAGATAGTGATACAGGGGGGGTAATAACACACACAGATAGTGATACAGGGGCGGTAATAACACACACACAGATAGCGATAACAGAATTTATGTTTACCTGATAAATTTCTTTCTCCAACGGTGTGTCCGGTCCACGGCGTCATCCTTACTTGTGGGATATTCTCTTCCCCAACAGGAAATGGCAAAGAGCCCAGCAAAGCTGGTCACATGATCCCTCCTAGGCTCCGCCTACCCCAGTCATTCGACCGACGTTAAGGAGGAATATTTGCATAGGAGAAACCATATGGTACCGTGGTGACTGTAGTTAAAGAAAATAAATTATCAGACCTGATTAAAAAACCAGGGCGGGCCGTGGACCGGACACACCGTTGGAGAAAGAAATTTATCAGGTAAACATAAATTCTGTTTTCTCCAACATAGGTGTGTCCGGTCCACGGCGTCATCCTTACTTGTGGGAACCAATACCAAAGCTTTAGGACACGGATGAAGGGAGGGAGCAAATCAGGTCACCTAAATGGAAGGCACCACGGCTTGCAAAACCTTTCTCCCAAAAATAGCCTCAGAAGAAGCAAAAGTATCAAACTTGTAAAATTTGGTAAAAGTGTGCAGTGAAGACCAAGTCGCTGCCCTACATATCTGATCAACAGAAGCCTCGTTCTTGAAGGCCCATGTGGAAGCCACAGCCCTAGTGGAATGAGCTGTGATTCTTTCGGGAGGCTGCCGTCCGGCAGTCTCGTAAGCCAATCTGATGATGCTTTTAATCCAAAAAGAGAGAGAGGTAGAAGTTGCTTTTTGACCTCTCCTTTTACCTGAATAAACAACAAACAAGGAAGATGTTTGTCTAAAATCCTTTGTAGCATCTAAATAGAATTTTAGAGCGCGAACAACATCCAAATTGTGCAACAAACGTTCCTTCTTTGAAACTGGTTTTGGACACAGAGAAGGTACGATAATCTCCTGGTTAATGTTTTTGTTAGAAACAACTTTTGGAAGAAAACCAGGTTTAGTACGTAAAACCACCTTATCTGCATGGAACACCAGATAAGGAGGAGAACACTGCAGAGCAGATAATTCTGAGACTCTTCTAGCAGAAGAAATCGCAACTAAAAACAAAACTTTCCAAGATAATAACTTAATATCAACGGAATGTAAGGGTTCAAACGGAACCCCCTGAAGAACTGAAAGAACTAAATTGAGACTCCAAGGAGGAGTCAAAGGTTTGTAAACAGGCTTGATTCTAACCAGAGCCTGAACAAAGGCTTGAACATCTGGCACAGCTGCCAGCTTTTTGTGAAGTAATACCGACAAGGCAGAAATCTGTCCCTTCAGGGAACTAGCAGATAATCCTTTTTCCAATCCTTCTTGAAGGAAGGATAGAATCCTAGGAATCTTAACCTTGTCCCAAGGGAATCCTTTAGATTCACACCAACAGATATATTTTTTCCAAATTTTGTGGTAAATCTTTCTAGTTACAGGCTTTCTGGCCTGAACAAGAGTATCGATAACAGAATCTGAGAATCCTCGCTTCGATAAAATCAAGCGTTCAATCTCCAAGCAGTCAGCTGGAGTGAAACCAGATTCGGATGTTCGAACGGACCCTGAACAAGAAGGTCTCGTCTCAAAGGTAGCTTCCAAGGTGGAGCCGATGACATATTCACCAGATCTGCATACCAAGTCCTGCGTGGCCACGCAGGAGCTATCAAGATCACCGACGCCCTCTCCTGATTGATCCTGGCTACCAGCCTGGGGATGAGAGGAAATGGCGGGAACACGTAAGCTAGTTTGAAGGTCCAAGGTGCTACTAGTGCATCCACTAGAGCCGCCTTGGGATCCCTGGATCTGGCCCCGTAGCAAGGAACTTTGAAGTTCTGACGAGAGGCCATCAGATCCATGTCTGGAATGCCCCACAGGTGAGTGACTTGGGCAAAGATTTCCGGATGGAGTTCCCACTCCCCCGGATGCAATGTCTGACGACTCAGAAAATCCGCTTCCCAATTTTCCACTCCTGGGATGTGGATAGCAGACAGGTGGCAGGAGTGAGACTCCGCCCATAGCTTTCAGGGATCCCCAGACCGCGCCCCAGCCCATCAGACTGGCGTCGGTCGTGACAATGACCCACTCTGGTCTGCGGAACGTCATCCCTTGAGACAGATTGTCCAGGGACAGCCACCAACGGAGTGAGTCTCTGGTCCTCTGATTTACTTGTATCTTCGGAGACAAGTCTGTATAGTCCCCATTCCACTGACTGAGCATGCACAGTTGTAATGGTCTTAGATGAATGCGCGCAAAAGGAACTATGTCCATCGCCGCTACCATCAACCCGATCACTTCCATGCACTGAGCTATGGAAGGAAGAGGAACGGAATGAAGTATCCGACAAGAGTCTAGAAGTTTTGTTTTTCTGGCCTCTGTTAGAAAGATCCTCATTTCTAAAGAGTCTATAATTGTTCCCAAGAAGGGAACCCTTGTTGACGGGGATAGAGAACTCTTTTCCACGTTCACATTCCAGCCGTGAGATCTGAGAAAGGCCAGGACAATGTCCGTGTGAGCCTTTGCTTGAGGAAGGGACGACGCTTGAATCAGAATGTCGTCCAGGTAAGGTACTACTGCAATGCCCCTTGGTCTTAGCACCGCTAGAAGGGAGCCTAGTACCTTTGTGAAAATCCTTGGAGCAGTGGCTAATCCGAAAGGAAGCGCCACGAACTGGTAATGTTTGTCCAGGAATGCAAACCTTAGGAACCGATGATGTTCCTTGTGGATAGGAATATGTAGATACGCATCCTTTAAATCCACCGTGGTCATGAATTGACCCTCCTGGATGGAAGGAAGAATAGTTCGAATGGTTTCCATCTTGAAAGATGGAACCTTGAGAAACTTGTTTAAGATCTTGAGATCTAAGATTGGTCTGAACGTTCCCTCTTTTTTGGGAACTATGAACAGATTGGAGTAGAACCCCATCCCTTGTTCTCTTAGTGGAACAGGATGAATCACTCCCATTTTTAACAGGTCTTCTACACAATGTAAGAACGCCTGTCTTTTTATGTGGTCTGAAGACAACTGAGACCTGTGGAACCTCCCCCTTGGGGGAAGTCCCTTGAATTCCAGAAGATAACCCTGGGAGACTATTTCTAGCGCCCAAGGATCCAGAACATCTCTTGCCCAAGCCTGAGCGAAGAGAGAGAGTCTGCCCCCCACCAGATCCGGTCCCGGATCGGGGGCCAATATTTCATGCTGTCTTGGTAGCAGTGGCAGGCTTCTTGGCCTGCTTTCCCTTGTTCCAGCCTTGCATTGGTCTCCAAGCTGGCTTGGCTTGAGAAGTATTACCCTCTTGCTTAGAGGACGTAGCACTTTGGGCTGGTCCGTTTTTACGAAAGGGACGAAAATTGGGTCTATTTTTCGCCTTGAAAGGCCGATCCTGAGGAAGGGCGTGGCCCTTACCCCCAGTGATATCCGAGATAATCTCTTTCAAGTCAGGGCCAAACAGCGTTTTCCCCTTGAAAGGAATGTTTAGTAGCTTGTTCTTGGAAGACGCGTCAGCCGACCAAGATTTCAACCAAAGCGCTCTGCGCGCCACAATAGCAAACCCAGAATTCTTAGCCGCTAACCTAGCCAATTGCAAAGTGGCGTCTAGGGTGAAAGAATTAGCCAATTTGAGAGCATTGATTCTGTCCATAATCTCCTCATAAGGAGGAGAATCACTATCGAGCGCCTTTATCAGTTCATCAAACCAGAAACATGCGGCTGTAGTGACAGGGACAATGCATGAAATTGGTTGTAGAAGGTAACCCTGCTGAACAAACATCTTTTTAAGCAAACCTTCTAATTTTTTATCCATAGGATCTTTGAAAGCACAACTATCCTCTATGGGTATAGTGGTGCGTTTGTTTAAAGTAGAAACCGCTCCCTCGACCTTGGGGACTGTCTGCCATAAGTCCTTTCTGGGGTCGACCATAGGAAACAATTTTTTAAATATGGGGGGAGGGACGAAAGGAATACCGGGCCTTTCCCATTCTTTATTAACAATGTCCGCCACCCGCTTGGGTATAGGAAAAGCTTCTGGGAGCTCCGGCACCTCTAGGAACTTGTCCATTTTACATAGTTTCTCTGGGATGACCAACTTTTCACAATCATCCAGAGTGGATAATACCTCCTTAAGCAGAATGCGGAGATGTTCCAACTTAAATTTAAATGCAATTACATCAGGTTCAGCCTGTTGAGAAATGTTCCCTGAATCAGTAATTTCTCCCTCAGACAAAACCTCCCTGGCCCCCTCAGATTGGGTTAGGGGCCCTTCAGAGATATTAATATCAGCGTCGTCATGCTCTTCAGTAACTAAAACAGAGCAGCCACGCTTACGCTGACAAGGGTTCATTTTGGCTAAAATGTTTTTGACAGAATTATCCATTACAGCCGTTAATTGTTGCATAGTAAGCAGTATTGGCGCGCTAGATGTACTAGGGGCCTCCTGAGTGGGCAAGACTCGTGTAGACGAAGGAGGGAATGATGCAGTACCATGCTTACTCCCCTCACTTGAGGAATCATCTTGGGCATCATTGTCATTATCACATAAATCACATTTATTTAAATGAACAGGAATTCTGGCTTCCCCACATTCAGAACACAGTCTATCTGGTAGTTCAGACATGTTAAACAGGCATAAACTTGATAATAAAGTACAAAAAACGTTTTAAAATAAAACCGTTACTGTCACTTTAAATTTTAAACTGAACACACTTTATTACTGCAATTGCGAAAAAACATGAAGGAATTGTACAAAATTCACCAAATTTTCACCACAGTGTCTTAAAGCCTTAAAAGTATTGCACACCAAATTTGGAAGCTTTAACCCTTAAAATAACGGAACCGGAGCCGTTTTAACACTTTAACCCCTTTACAGTCCCTGGTATCTGCTTTGCTGAGACCCAACCAAGCCCAAAGGGGAATACGATACCAAATGACGCCTTCAGAAAGTCTTTTCTAAGTATCAGAGCTCCTCTCACATGCGACTGCATGCCATGCCTCTCAAAAACAAGTGCGCCACACCGGCGCGAAAATGAGACTCTGCTTATGCTTTGGGAAAGCCCCAGAGAAATAAGGTGTCTAATACAGTGCCTGCCGATATTATAATATCAATAAACCCAGATAAAATGATTCCTCAAAGCTAAATATGTTTTAAAACTGAATCGATTTAGCCCAGAAAAGTCTACAATCTTAATAAGCCCTTGTGAAGCCCTTATTTACCATCGTAATAAACATGGCTTACCGGATCCCATAGGGAAAAATGACAGCTTCCAGCATTACATCGTCTTGTTAGAATGTGTCATACCTCAAGCAGCAAGAGACTGCACACTGTTCCCCCAACTGAAGTTAATTGCTCTCAACAGTCCTGTGTGGAACAGCCATGGATTTTAGTTACGGTGCTAAAATCATTTTCCTCATACAAACAGAAATCTTCATCTCTTTTCTGTTTCTGAGTAAATAGTACATACCAGCACTATTTTAAAATTACAAACTCTTGATTGAATAATAAAAACTACAGTTAAACACTAAAAAACTCTAAGCCATCTCCGTGGAGATGTTGC